>NC_054552.1:11927068-12047068 GCF_017654505.1 Polyodon spathula
GGAAGGTTATGACACATAACATAATCTGTAAGGTGACACCATTACTACTATCGCGCTTCTCCTGCATGAATGAATACACAACACAGCCTCATGCTTTGATTAATGAAAATATTAATGAAAACAATGATACTCTTGGGGACATGATGAAATTCAAAGATCATTATCAGTATAGAAATTAAAAGTAATTGACTTATTGTCTGATGTTTTCTGTATTCAATTATGTAAATGTAATCAAGTGTGATTAACTTAACAACTTGGACTATCTTTGGAGGTAAGTTAAATTACATTGCACATCACCTGATTAGTTTGAAGTATTCTGCATAAGTATTATTTAGTATGAGTTAAACACACTGATTTTCTGAAGTGGGTGTTCTACCTAGACTATTGTTTTCCCATTTTTGGGGTGTTCCCAGGGACTGTGGATTGTGTGGGTCATGCAGCCTGGTAATTGTATTTGTAGGATTTGTGCAGGCTTAATTAGACAGAAGTCAGGGCAGAGTGACTCGGGTGCTCTTTTGGAAGGGATCTGCGATCACAAATTTAAATTGGAGTCAAATAGAAAATCTATTGGAATGGGTGTGTTCATATTTTACAAAACTTTCTTTTCTGCCTCATCCACATTCAACAGGACAAAGTCATCATGTGGTTTGGTCCTATCCTGTCCATTTCCAAACTTAAATGTGAATCCAACATATACTTAGACTCATTTCCCCTGGAATTGAAACGTTAGGACAAATACAAGCACAATTGCAAGTTGTAGTTTTATTAAAGACTTTTATTTTAAACATCTGCACTCATATGCACATAGTACTAAAATGAAAACTAATAATACTTCATTTTCAGTTCTACTCTGTTATAATGCTCTGATTTTATTATATTTTATTTAAAATAAGTTAAACTTAAGACAAGAAATACAGTACTGGTATATGCAAAAAAATGTTTAGACAAATTTAAAAATATACATTTAAAACATTTAAAAGCAAAAAATTGAAAGCTACAAATTCAGTACACATTCTGCATTTTTGTTGACATCTTTTTCGCTTTTTTTAAATAATTTTAAAATCTTCTAGTAATTGTGGTCTCATCTTACAGTTTCATTGTATTTCAAATGCAAATAAAAAAATATTGTGCTTTAAAGTAAAACTTGGTGAACTCTAATTTCAATCAACAAATGCAACAGTATAAATATCACCTTCCCTACTCCCCAAAACAAAAATATTGCACACACACACAAATACGAGAGAATTCAATGGTGAAACATTTCACACTCAGTCTATTCATAGGCCCATCTGGAAGCTGGTACCATCTGCGTACACTGTCACTGCTTCGCACAGGCAACAAAGAGCAAAACAAATCAGCAACTGCCAGCAGCAGACTGGGGTTTTCTGCTGTAATACTAAACAGTTTAATTAAAAGCATCAATACAAACTCTACAGAAACTGCTTAGTATTTGCTATCCCCTGCTAAAACACCCAAGTGGAACAGTACCTGAAAGGGTGTGTGTGTGTGTGTGTGTCTATATATATATATTATATTTATCGGATAATAGTCAAATGTAAATCGGAAATATCGACAGGGTAGGAGTGTATGATAAAAGCTTGACAAAGACTTGATCAAGCAATTTTGATTATAAATACCTCTTTTCATGGGACTTACGTGTTTCATTTAGGTTCTGGAGATCTATAAATGAGGTTTACCATTTCGTACTGTTTTTGCCATTGTTTATGCTTAGTAAGCAAAATGTGTACTTTCATGTATGTCAGCTTTTCATTTAATATTTATGGATCGTCTAGATTTCAATGTTAGTTTAATTTAGTTCTGTTGGATGCACAGTATAAATGTCATCTGGTCATATCTTCTCTGTATGTAGTCTAATAATTTACGCTGCTCCATGGTGGTGGAACTCCAGGGATGTTTTGTGGTCTATTACTTTAACTGCGTTACTTTCAGTTCAGAGGTTTTTTGTTTGTTATTTTTGACTTTTTGGTGCTTTGCTGATAATTAAAATAGCCGACATGCTGCATTCTTTATTTATTTGTACATACACATCTATATATGCAGGGTTATATTAATGAATGTGTAGGTTGCTATTCTCTTCCTGCATCTAATAATGAGGGTGTTTTGGCAGAAGAAACGGCTGCACTTTATGCTTTAATAGCCGAGATTCCTGTCAACAGGAATAGGAACAAGAGTTGGATTATTAGGCTGCATTTCAGGTGTTTGGATATATATGGAGGTGTACTGTAATTATCTCCCAAAAATGTGTGCAAAAATATTTGTGGTTTGCGATGTACTGCAGAATATAGCAATTCAATATAGCAATTCACCATTACACCCCAACATTCCAGCTTTCAAAAATGACAAAGACGTGTGCTACACTAAAAGAAAAAAAATCTAAGGAATTTTAAAAACAATAGATAATCCATCACTAAAGCAGTGCTCCATTCAGCATGCCATTTCTACAGATATTTGTGATAGATAATGCAGTAGTGCAACTGAATGGTGAAGTTACCAACAGGACAAACACAAAATACACCATGAACGTTGATAGAGTACTGTACTTACTCCACAAAGAAGGGAGTCACTCAGGGAACTTAATTTACAATGATCATTTTCACCTTTTGTGCTCTCCTAAGCAAAACGAAAAGAAGTTCTCTACATAGGTCTGACTGTTTACCAACATTCAGGGGTGTGCAATTCATGTCGCCCGACGCAGGGACAACAAGATTTGTGTGAAGGACAACAAGTTTTGCTGTTATACTTTGCCAGTTAGACAATTTTTAAAAAATGTACTTATAGTTTATTTATTTTTCCTATGTTTGTTCTGTTGCTAGAAAAACACTCTGGGTATATTTCTAGAGAGCCACGCAAGTTTCTGAAAACTGAATTGCGAAAGTCTAGCACCTACACAAACATTTTAAAAAGTGTTTACGTTCCACCCCTATCACTTCTGATTGGCTAGCTGTGGGGAAAAAGCAGATCTTCTATTGATTACAAAGAAACCCAAAAATGGCTTCCCTTGCAGCCTCTGGCAAGGCAGACTAATCTTTAAACAACACGTGAAGTTTACTGTTTAGAAGCATTTCAAGACAAACTTTCCCTGGCAAAAAATGTAATGATTTTTTTTTTTTCGATTTTAGTGTTGCTAACCTAGTTTGTCACTAAGCATATTTTTTATTTTATTTAAACGCTATATTTAAAAAACAAAACAAAAACACTTTAAAATAAACTAAAGCCATCTCGGTATGAAAAAAGGATCACTGTGCTGCAGCAGTTTTCCACTTAGCCATCATGGGACAAGATGTTAGATGAGGGAAAATAGCTGTAATGTGTTGTACACTGTTTATAAGTATATAATAATAATAAACAAAACAAAAAACATTTAGTCTTTGCATAATTTGATGAAGCCTGTTGTAAATATTGCGTGCATTTTGGTAGAAAAGCAGTAAAAAAACAGGCAGAAGCTATTTTTATATTTGAATAATTCCCAAGTATTGCTTATTATAGTTGTACTCTTAGTAGGTTACTTGCATTTACTAGTAAATGTGTTCCAAACTGCACTGAAAGGAACATTTCGTTAAAGTATGTTATATACATTTGTTGAGAAGAGGTGGGGTCACAGGAAGCCTTTTATGTATCTTAAAGAATTTTGTGAACCAATCAAGCTACAAGGCTAGATCTGCCCCTGTTAATCACTAATTGATTGATTGTGTTCACTGTTAAAATCTATATTATACTCACTCAGAGTATACAGCTCTGTATAGCTCTGGACAACTAAACTTTCTTATTCAGTGACGTTTTGGTACCTATAAGTGAGTATTTTGTTCTAAAAGCAGTACAACAATTCAGTGTTTTAATCAAATGTCATAAGCAATAGTCCAATAATTTTGTGTCTCAATCAATCATAGGCACTTTGTTAAAAAGTGGGGGGCAAGCTGAAGGACTAATTAAGAAGCTCTAAGAAACCAAGCAAACTTTGCTCTTGTGAAGTTACGGTTATAGTAATTACAAACCAACAAAATTGGGCAGGTGTTTCAGCATAAAATGTTCAACATTTACTTACTGAGCATGCATTAATTACAAATACATGCAAGTAGCACCACATGGCACAACCAGTGCCAATGACATCTCTGCACAGTGCTGCAATTAAAATTCCCACATGTAGTTTATTAAAGGAAAGTGCTAAACAAAGAAAAGCAAGTACTGTTCTTTTGAAGGCAAGTATTCCCTAATTTAAGGTCGTTCAAAATACTTGCCATGTCAGAAGCAGTACTTTACTATATAAATGTAAAGACTTTTTTTTTTTTTTTGCTTAATAAAACTATTTCAGCAGTATAAATTTAACAGCAAAAACTTAGTTGTGCACAGGAAAGATACCATTGAAATGGTCTTATTCCATTAGAAATTCTGTCTTTCCCTTTGTGCTTGCTTCTAAATATGGTCCATTGTCCAAAGTCTGCCCATAATAAAATAACTAAAAACAATACTGTAATTGCTGCTGCTGCAACCAAGTCATTTTATGCTAGTTTTAAAATATTTATTTTTATACTTTAAATATCAAGGCAAGTTTTGCACTTACATTATTACATTGGGTGCATTATTTTATCTCCTTAACAAGGGCAGAATGACAGGGAGTGTAATATAAGCAACATAAGAATTATCTTACGATTTCAGGTACGTGCCTTTAAAGTAAGATCACACTGGCTGCGAAAGGGCTGTGACTGTATTCTCATTTTATATACAGAAATAGGCTTACTTGAAATTACACAAGCTTTAATATGAAAGCTGAAAATTTTTTTTCAGCTTTTATATTTCAATAAAGAACAATGATAAGTTTGTAATGAAAAAAATAAATCATTCTAGCTTACTTCACAAAAGTAAAAAATGGTTTATGTTATTTTGAAATGCCACTGCTTCAGATTACTACCAGTGCTTAATAACAGGAACAACATTTTATTTAGCGATGGTGTTGAACTTAACCCCATTCATGGCCCTTCAACAATTTAAACCTATTGACTTCCTTATTACCTCCTGGTTCTCTTTTGCCTTTTTTTTCAAACCATATATTCCATGAATAGAGAATAAAAGCAAACTAAACTAACAACTATGTAGCCAATATTTAATTAATCATTTTTTGTAGTCTCCACAAACTGCCAAGCATCTTCTGTTGCAGTCTCACCGCTGCTAACATGCTGTAAATAGTGCAGTGCAGAAGATGGGATTTTAGTTTAGTTTTTTTTTTTTTTTTTTTTTTTTCTGAAAAGTCTACTGAATGACTATTTTTTTTATTACATTTTAAAACGTTTAAAGGCAAAACCATAACAAAACACAGAATAACAGTGTGTATATACAGAGCAAAAAAAGTAGAGACTAAATATATAGTTTGCCTCCGTGATGGGTTTGGTACCTATGGTCTAACTCAAGTTACACAACAGCAGAAAACAAAAGGTCACAAAAATCTAGTACATGCGAAAACATTTTACAGCCCCCCCGAAAAAAAAAAATATCCCCCGCCCCCCCTCTGATTTTTTTTTTTTTTGCCATTTCTACACGAATCATAGGAACGGATCTGGGAGAGGCCATTTTGAAGGAATTTCGTCTACAGACAGAAAACTTTCCACCGTTGGGGTGTGTGACCAGGATGACTGTAGTGGTGACGTCAGACCTAGAAGAACAACACACAGGACAGAGACATGCAGTTTTGGTGAAGCTGAGAGCAAGCATTAATAAATGAACAAACAGAAAATAAAGATGTTGAACAAAATAAAACACGGCACTTGGCCAAAATAAACAGACAAACAAAACGTACTAACACTAAACAGAGACAAACGAGTGGACGAACACTAAACAAGTACCATGCTGGCACTTCCAGCACGCCGTAGCAATTGTTATTTTAACTAAACTCTCCTCTCTCTCTCACCCGTTCTCCACTTCCGAACACACAACCTCAAGTGAGTAAAACATGCCGCTTTTATGCAGCGATACCGAGACTCGATTGCTAATCAATCATTCAATTGGAGTCTCGGTACAACTGCACGTGAATTAAAGAAGTGCAGTTCCCCATGCTCACATATTATTACATTTTACCTGCACGTGAAGTGCTGTGAAATCCTTGTGCCTAAATACAAATATACATTTTAAACGCTTGTGCTCGTAACCCATATTTATATCATGTATATTTTATACATAAACACCAACTAACACACTACATACAACATAAAACACTCCGCCACAGGGTGGGTTTAAAGTATTCAGGTCGAATCAATGATAGACAAGTCAGGAAAGAGGAATATTGCCGAACTACACTGGGAAAGGTAGTTTGTTTTTGTTTTTTTGTAGTAGGATTTTTTTTTTTTTAAATGGGAAAGGGGTGAAGTCAGCATGAATTGAGTAACTATTTCAGAGTACATCTTTTTGTATCAGGGGTGTTTTACTGATTTTTATCAGTTAAAAACAAAAATCACAAGGCCTAGTTATATCATTGGCAACAATGACCCAAATGGCCCTCGCTGGAAGGGGGTGCTGAAATTAAAGTTTCAGTCCAAACTGAAATTTCATTATTGTCTGGCTGACAATGCAACAGGAAGTAGTAACCAGCACTCAAACCACTGACATTTTCCGCTCTGGTGCTGCAATGCAACCACATTGACAGTACAGAACTCGCATACTTTAGCTTCTTGGTTACTGAGCTAATGTGGATAGCTCAAGTTTGTCTTGAAGAATTCTTTACTAAGCAATGAGCAAAATAATGAGGTGCTGTCATATCCTAGGGGAGGCTTTTGGCAGTTTTCTGCTTTGTCCTGTTCACTAATTTGAACTCTCTGTTCCTTTACAATTTACATCCTTAAAATTCTTCCAGCTGTTAAACATTTAATTTAGAATCACTGGGATTCTTTACGACCCAGCAAAGTTTTTAGACCAATCGGCTACTAGGCTACTTGATGGGCCAAACAGCTTTCTCTTAGATTCTTATGTTTTCAGGTTCTTTTCTTTTCTTGCAGATACCTAAATGTAGTGTGTACGGCACTATGCTCAAAACAAGAGGCTGAGAGCTGGACTTGGGGGATTAAACTTCAGAGCCCGGAGACTTGATAAGAAGTGAATTGGGCAGTGTGGATGTGAAATTAAAGCAAGGACAGTAAAATATTGCTATTATATTGCATCAACAGTGAAAATGTAGGTAAAACCAAAAAATGCGGAACAGGAGCTTTAAGCCAAGGTGGTTGTAGTTAAGGATGTGGTTTTAAAAATAAATACATATATAATAGCTCTTTAAAAAGTCTGCATGCGGTGTGTACAGTGTCCTCTTTAGCAGGGCTCTCTGGCTGCTCAAACTATGCAAAACGATTTGTGTTATAATAACAGACACCCCAAACGTAGCATATTAACTTAATATAAATTACAAGGCATATATTTAAAAGATAGCATGTACTGGAATTCTAACCAATCTGTAACAGTGGTTCTCACACTGAATTTATAATTAATTTTACGGGTTTTTTTCCCCCAAGCAATGGCAGACTTCAAAGAAGACATTAGTTCATGGTAAACAGTGATCTAAGTATCAGGTAACAGCTGCAATAGCTGGGTAGAAAAAAAGGTTTAATTACTGGATATTACTTTTTACCATAAAAAAGCCATTTGTTGTAACACATAGTGCTAGGATTAAACAGAGGACACGCCAATCTGTACTGTCAAATTAATGCCAAAGCATCTCTGAAGCAGTCTGTACATAACACAATCATAATTTGAAAGTTAAACATTAGGTGTATTTATTGTAGATCATGACAATTCACTGCACTCTTTTTATTGTCACCTGACCAAAACATGTACAAGTCAGGTTATTAAAATAAGATCAGCTATTATTGTATATATATATATATATATATATATATATATATATATATATATATATATATATATACGGGGTATCTATTCATATATATTATATAGATATGATAATATATAATATATATATATGTTTATTAGTAAGGCAACATGGGTTTGCTTTGCCACCCTTCGGGATTTTTGACACTGTCTTTAAGTGTAAATTAAGCACTTGAACAAAAGATAGGCCTGCATATTTATTTCCAGTACACAAAAACAAACAAAAGCCTAACTCCACCAAGGGGAGCTTAACTAAACTTCTCATAAGTCCTAGCTACAAAAAACCAGATGGCTAGGCCATTTACCGGCAACACAACACATATACTTATCAAGTATAACAATACTTTTTTTATATCAGCCAGTCCCTAAAGGGCTTAGTCTTAGCCCCAAAAGGCCTTAACCTTAACACAGACCTCCCTGTCAAGAGTCAGACCTGCTATTTTACACACCCGCTTAATCGCTGACAGGTGTCCCTCATTAAAGCAGAGCCAGGTGATTCCAATCCTGGCTAATACCAACCCTGTGGCATTCTGGGGGATGCAGTCTTGAACCTCACCTTTCTTCCCCCTATTCTGCCACTACATACTTATATAAATACATACATACATACATACACACATACACATATATATCAGGGTAGCAGAATGTCCAAAATCTTCAAGGTACAGACAGCCTATGCGATCATTATTGTGGGCTGTAAAGAGCATATCTTAGACATAGCGCTGTTTTAAAACAAACATTTCTTTATTTGTTTACTGGAAAAATGTAACCATATGCCTCTCGTTCCGAGTGATGTTTTTTTATTATTAAATATTTGTACTAATTTAGGGAAAGTTCATTATTTTTTATTTATTACTTCAGACAAAATGCACTCATACTTTCTTTTAACTGCAACTTTTTTCACACAATTTTACTATTAACACGTAGTATGATTTTGAATAAAATGATATATTACATCTTTATAGGTTTGAAATGGAGGGGAAAAGTACAAGTGGGGTCTAAATTGCCATTACACAGCAAATAAACACTGTAAACTAGCTGGTCACGGGAATTACACATTTAAAATACTGTATTTATAACTGATAACTTTTGATGGAATAAATATATAGAAAGGTATAACAAATTTAACCAAATACCCAGCATTGCATCTCATTTACTTTTTACAATAATCGCATCTCACCCTCTGATGACTTGGAGGTGGCATTTCAATAATAAAAACTTAAATTTTACCAAAATGTGAATAAAAAGCAATGTAACAAAATAGAAAAAGATTGCATTATCACTGATGCTGTACTACTGTGGTCCTGTGCTATTTCATCGTCATAACAGATTCGGGGGACATTGTCAAGCTCACCCAGGGAACCTCTCCCCACTTGATGCTTAGGCTTCCCACTTATGAAAGATGTACTTCTACGGTGAGGTGGCTCCTATTCCCATAACAGTTGGCGCTGTCTAATCAGGATACTGAGCAGGGCTTGAATTTCAGCACGAGATTGCGGGAATTGCGCATTTTCCAAGTTGCTCCTGCATATCTGCAACTTTCAGTGTGGGAAAATCCTGCAGAGACATTTTAAGACATCAAGCTACTGTATTTTTCACCCAATTTAAATGCCTGAAACGCTACAACGCTCTCTATGGAAGTGGGTGTCAGTGACAAAAGCAACATGAGCCGCATTCTGAGTAGTAAATACATTTTTAAAAAGTAGTGTTGGATATTTTAAGTGCCGCAAGACTATTCTCTTGTATGTGATTCTCGGCCGCTACCTTTAAACATTACAGAAACTCAGTACATTGCAATATAAGTAAACAGTTTTGAAAAAAAAAGACAATATTAAGTTTATGTAGGTGTTGTTTTGTAAGCGGCGACATAGCTTTAACTCTTAAAACTCAGCTCCATTCATTTTGGGGCGCCAGTGCACCGAAGGTTACGCACATATTACTCAGGCACCGTAAAAGCCAGCTACCTTGGACTGTTTAAAAGTACAGACTCGGGGCTTCCCAAAGACGTATTGAGTGTGTGTATGCGGTAGAAGTGCCTACAAAGGTACCACGAAATGTTCCTGGCAGGACAACTGAGGAAGTCAGCACCTCCGTTCGCTTTTTTTTATCAAAATAACAAAAACGCTTATTCACTGCCAAACATGAGCTACTTTAGATGTGTAATGACTGCAGTATAGGATACTGACCTTAGGTTTACGGTTTCAGTGTTGGGAGAGGGTTATTCATGGTTTTACTAACAATAATATGATAACCAATCAGACTGTTGTGTCCCGACAGGAACATCTGGTGGTACCTTTGTAAGGACAGCATGCGGTACTCCTAGTCGGAACTACGACTGTCTGAAGTTAAGCCTCTCATCATGTGACAGAATTCACAGCTTTGGTTTTGTTTTGACTCTATGCACCATCATTGAAGCAGTTAGACTGAAAGGGACGGTATCGTTGGAAAGCTTAAAAGCTCAGATTCCCCCCCCAGTTCATTTCATATTGAGATTTAACGGTGCATTTTTTTTTTTTTAGCCTATGATTACAATATATATAGCAGTAACCAAATATGAGGGGTTTTTTTTTGGAAAAGCGTTTTTTGTTTTTTGTTGATTTTTTACATATATTCTCATCTCTACCACATATATTATGCCTGATCCTGTTGCAACTTACATAGCAGGAAAGGACATTTTGTGGCCGTTCATTTGATATGTTACATGCATGCAGCAAAAACTATCCAGTAGTTAAACATGCATAAATGAAAACAGTGAAAAATAGGCAGAAACAGGGTTGAGTGTAAATAGTTAAGAAAATGAAATGGTGCGCTGCATAAAAAGAAAAACACCTTTTTCTTCTGCTGCATGCAGAAACTTCACGTCAGGCAATGGCAAAACCAATGCAGCGTGCTCTGTCTCAGTGATGAACAGCTGTTAGGTCTCCTGAAAGCAGCTTATTTTAAAGCAACACCAGTGTGAATGATGATACAATAAAATATATATTGTTTTTTTATATGCAAAAGTGCCTTTTTTTGCCATTCCCTCTACAATTTTGGAATCCCTCCTATTGGCTTCAGCATAGGGGGGAAATCCCCCCAGCACACAAAAATGAAATTAAAGTCCTGCTGATAATCAGGATTTCTGCTTAAATGGGATAAAACTCAGGGAGACTATTGATGTCATTTAAAAGACAGGTTTGCGTAGCTCAATGCAGTGAGTACGTGAGTATGTGATTAGGCTGTGATTTGTGTAAATTGCATAAACCATGTTGAACTCTTGAAAGAGTTGGAGTCTCCTGTAGTTTCTCTGGCTGCTGTTGCAAAGAAAATTGGCATTTTAACATTGCAGGTACCTCGTCTTGTGACTAGATCTGATTTCATTATTTTTCATTTCATAGAGAAATAAAAAACAGCGATTAATTTTGTTTAGAAATAAAAAAAATGGACTTGTATTTTAAATGACATATTTAACATGTAATCCTAATGTGATGTGATTTCATTATTTTTCTTTTAATTTATAAACAAACAAGTATGACTAAGTTCGTCTCAAATGCCTCCCAATAAAGCGCCGCCGATTGTAATACATAGCAACCTTCAATATTAAGGCTACCCCTTATATTCAGTATGAAGGCCCCCTGCATCAGCAATGTAAACCATTGTTTCTCTCCAATAAGAAAACCTGGATGAAACATAGTTTGGACATTTGATTTAAATATTTAAAAAAACAAACAAATAAATTAAACAGTTTGCATAGAAGAACAAATAAAATGTTAGTAACATTCCTTGACCAATGTTTCGACCATGTAACTTCAGTAGCAATGACACCCCCCTGTTATGGACATTTTGATGGTCCCTTGACTGGTCATAATAGGAGGTTTCACTGTAGCAGGCAACAGAACATAAAAACATTTATGAACATTTAAGCTTGTCCTGTTCCTGTTAACTGACTGATCTCTGAAATGTGTCAAGTTGGGTCTTAAAGGATCCAAGTGTTTCTGCTTCAACAACATGACTAGGTAGCCCATTCCATACACTCTTCTATGTGAAGAAGTCTCCTTTCATCTTTCCTAAGTCTATCTCCACTTCATTTCCAACTGTGTCCTTTGGTCATGGGTTCTCTACTGCTGTTAAAGTATTGCTTAGGGTTAACTATGTCAACTCCCTATAAGACTGTAAAGACTTCAGTCACGCCCCCCCAAGTCTTCTTTGTTCCAGGCTAGCTAAATTAAACAACCTGAACTGAAACTTTCATCATTCTGGCTCCTTGTTCCTCACTACAGTTATAAGCAACTGACTCCCTCCTTGTGAGCAGACAATATGAAAATCACCTTTCAAGAGGATCTTCTGAACAAAATACTTTCATAAATCCTACCTATACTGCACTTCCATGTGGGGACAATTTCAAAATCCAGAAATCACCTAGGAAGTAAAAGCCTAAATACCACACACAAACAACACTTTATCCAAGTACCAGATATCATTTTTGAAAGTCAAAGTACATGTTCCTTTCAAAACTGCACTTACATTTTTATCTGACATTTAGAAAACAGATGTGCACAACAGGTATAACTGATGGAATTATTTTGCTAGCTATCAGCACTTTACCTGCTCTCCGTCAGGCTCTCACAATTTCAAAACAGTCTGCAGATCTTTTTGAAACTTACACTAGCCCGACATCCATCCTGGATTTGAAGTATATTATTTAAATGATAAAATAAACCGTTGTGAGTAAATTACTCTTGGCACCACAACAAATTAACTATTAAAGAAAGGAGAGAAACACTAATCTTTATAGTAGAAAGTGTGTGATTTATTACAGATACCATTCATGCATTGATTTCCTTTGCTTCTCTTTGGTAGTCATTTCAAATTATGTTACATGAAAGAACACAAACATGCCATCAAATAGGCTACATTTAAAGCTTGGTTTGAATATATTTAAACCAAAAAGAGTGTAGCTCCCAGCAGTCCCACAAGCTTGGCATTAGGAGGAAGAGCAGCTGAGCCTTTCAACATGACATAAGGTGCTGCAGCAATGTCAGCACTGACTTCAGTATAACACAACTCCAGGTGCAGACAAAGGAACTTTGTTTAATCTGCATGTCAGTAGATCTTTTGACATGGAAGTCACTACAATTCTGTAGAGCCAAAAAATGCATAAGACTGTTTTACTGAAGCAAATAAATCTGTCAAACTATGTTCCATATATAAATATTCTTAAATATATTCTTATATAACAACCAGTATATAGAAATAGAAGTATCAGACATAGTTCAGATCCATATTACATGCAATACTACTAAAAGAAACATACTATTTTTTCACTATATTCAATGTTCTTTTAGTATGTCTAAATTTTGCATTATTGACTGTTTAATAATAGATAGATAGATAGATTTTATATAGGTATTTCATTAAGGACTGCATTAGTATAATGGTTTTGTGGAGACTACCTTACCCAGCTTTAACTGTAACAAATTCATAATTTAGTATTATACTACTTAAGACACAATTAGGCACACACATCTGATTCTGAAACAATAACAGGCGGCTTTGTGCACAAAACATGACTGTTGCAGATGGGTTCATTTTACCACATGCACGATAGAACTTCATCTAGATAATCGCACAACGCAGTTATATTGTGACTATGAAGGCATACCTCAAAGCGTTTGGTTATTAATCATCCAGAAACATGCTTACGTGACCACAATAACCCAGTACAATCAAGATGGTCAAACTGAACAGTACCGTTATTTATTTTTTATCCGCTTTCCATAAAACTGAAATATGAAGTCCACATGTGGTACGATTTTGTTTGTTTTGTTTTTTGTTTTTTTTTACTAAACCAGATGAGCTACGTTCCCTTATTATTTAGTATGAACATTATATTTTAGCAGTTTAAAAATTATATTTTTTTCTTATCTACAGTGTGAACTCGAATATTATGTTTTGCTGTCCCATGGGGAAAATGATACAGTACAGTAGATAAGTGTACCAGTGCTATGCGATTAATTCCACAGACAACTACTTCAGTTATGCTTCTTATACTTAAATAACCTAGATAGGAAACCTGATTTTCAGTTTTCTGTTAATAACGAATCACAATCGACGAGTTTAGTTCGTGTCACAGCAAGGTGATTTTATTGTCACAATTGGAAACACTGACATGTTGTGCTGCTCTGAGCATTTAGTTTGTCATGAACGCTGAAGAAAAAAAAAAAAAAAAAAAAAAAAAGGTTTTAATTTAATCAAGATTTGGTTATCAAGCTACGCTATCCCAATACTTTTCAAATCATACCAGTGCACGCGCATTACAATTTTCAATTAGGAAGCTCCTGACTGTATCACTAAAACAGGATACTATTAATAAAAATGGGGTCCTTACCTTTAGTTGTGGTGTTTTGTTGCTGTCCTCTCAGAATAATTATCCACTCTTTTCATTATTTTCCTGATTACATACTGACTAAATCAAGAACTGTCACATGGAAAATAATGTAACAGTACAAACACTGTGAACAAATGGCATCCAAACTCATGCTCAGGATGCTCTGCGAAGCGAGCAAGCGCACTGAAGCGCGCCCTGCGAGGAGACAAAACTGTCAATTTAGGGAGTGTCTGTATTTTACGATTTTTTTTTAACGAAAACATAATTTCCTTTTCGTAGTTCTGACAAAAAAAGAAAAAAAAACATGTTCAGGAGTATCAGCTTGCTCATTTATTACTAGGTTTTGCACTGATACGTTCATATTTACTCACAAAAAATAAAACGTGCTGAATAGGGTTACCAGATTTCCAGAGTGAAAAATCAGGACATAGGAAGCTGAAGCCGTTCAAATAACTACAATACAGTAGTGGTACATCGTGTGTGATCAGCAGCAGTTTAAGTCACACAAAGCACATGCAATTGCAAGGGGCCCGTGTTGTCGTGGCTCAGTTAAAAAAAAAAAAAAAAAAGTCTGCACCAGAATGAATGCAGACATGTCAACGCTCCCTTATTTGCCGGGACTCTCCCGTTGTTTTTAGACACTAATCCCGGACAACTCATGGGACAGCTTTTCGTCCGTATTTTGCTCAAAACTCTACTGTTAAACCCCCTTATTTAAGCAAATTTTTAATTTCAACAGAAGTCATGTACGAACTGTGCTTAATTACCTTGTACCGTTTGGGACCCAGGGGAACCGTGCATGTGGCGGCATGCATTCAATGCATACATACTTGACCATCCAGGATGGCTTTGCTTCCCCGTAAAAAAAATTAAATATGTAAACCGTATTACTTCAATTTGGCGCCGCTGCGTTTATTTTAAATTGATCAAAATGACTGCAGCGATTATACGAGGGCGGCCTACCTGCAGCGCTACACCCTTGTGTGTTTTGGGGCTTGTATACAGTATATTTACTAACAGTTAACGAGAACCTATTAGGTGGAGTTGGGAGGTCACGGGTGTGTATTGGTTGCTATAGGGCGGGAAAGAAGAGGAGACAGAACGGTAGTTGAGTGTGATGCAGTTGTTTTTCTTAACAAAAAATATTACCTCTGAATATCGGTTCTGCTAAAACTAAAATATAGCGTAGTTGTGTTTTTTTTTCACTGTAATTTACCTGCTTCTTTGTAATTTCTCTGTAAGAGAAACCGAAACCGAAACCAAATCTTCTTATAGATAGTATAACTCCCTACAAGAAGATATCTTCGACCAGCTTTCGGGTAGCGCCAGTGATGGGCACAGCTCTAAACGCCTCTGAGTTTAAGTTTTCACCATCCAAGCTGAGGACGAGGTAAACAGACAGCCCTTGTTTTATCCCCTGCTGTGTTGGCTGACGTTAGGACTGCTGTGCTGTAAGTACTTCATCTTGGGTTCTCTGTCCGGACTGTACCATAAAATACAGTTTGCTTAATAAGGTGTGTGTACATTAGTTTGTATTACACGGTGGTTTGAGGCTGCAGTTTGTTAGGAGGCGTCACATGCGTATAGCCAGAGTCGTGCGTTTCTTTCATTATTTATTGAGCATTATTAGAAAGAAAAAAAAAAACACCTTTACCTTTCTCTATTGAGAGCGGCGTTTATTCGAGGGCAGCGTCTATTAAAAAGCTGATATCTGAGTGAGGCCTTAATTCGAGGGCGGCGTTAATTCGAAGTAATACTATATATATATATATATATATATATATATATATATATATATATATATATATATATATATATATATATATATATATATATATTTCACATGACTGGGAATACAGATATGTATCTATTGGTTACAGGTACCTTAGAAAAAAATGTAGGGGCGTGGATCAGAATACCAGTCAGTATCTGGTGTGACCACCATTTGCCTCATGCAGCGTGACACATCTCCTTCAGATGGAGTTGATCAGGCTGTTGATTGTGGCCTCTGGAATGTTGTCCCACTCCTCTTCAATGGTTATGCGAAGTTGCTGGATATTGGCGGGAACTGGAATACGCTGTCGTGCACGTCGATCCAGAGTATCCCAAACATGTTCAATGGGTGACATATCTGGTGAGTTTGCAGGTCATGGAAGAACTGGGACATTTGCAGCTTCCAGAAATTGTGTACAGATCCTTGCGACATGGGGCCGTGCATTATCATGCTGAAACATGAGGTGATGACGGTGGATGAATGGCATGACAATATACCTCAGGATCTCGCCATGGTATCTCTGTACTTTCAAATTGCCATCAATAAAATGCAACTGTGTTTGTTTTCCTTAGCTTATGCCTGCCCATACCATAACCCCACTGCCACCACGGGGAACTCTGTTCACAACGTTGACATCAGCAAACCGCTCGCCCAAAAGATGCCATACACACTGTCTACCATCTGCCTGGTACAGTTGAAATCGGGATTCTCCAGCGTGCCAGTGGCCATCGAAGGTGAGCATTTGCCCACTGAAGTTGGTTACGACGCCATACTGCAGTCAGGTCAAGACCCTGTTGAGGATGACGAGCACACAGATGAGTTTCCCTGATACAGTTTCTGACAGTTTGTGCAGAAATTCTTCGTTTGTGTAAACAAACAGTTTCATCAGCTGTCCGAGTGGCTGGTCTCAGACGATCCCGCAGGTGAAGAAGCCAGATTCTCTAAAACGACGTTGGAGGCGGCTTATGGTAGAGAAATGCAATTTCTAAGCTCTGGTGGACATTCTTGCAGTATGCCAATTGCACGCTCCCTCAGGTGGATGGATGTGGCATTGTGTTGTGTGGAGAAATGCACACTAACAGTGGCCTTTTATTGTCCCCAGCAAATTTGTGCACCAAAATTTGAGAGAAATAAGCTTTTTGCCACACCTGCAGGTGGATGGATTATGGCAAAGGAGAAATGCTCACTAACAGGGATCTAAACAAATTTCAGCTCAAAATTTGAGAGAAATAAGCGTTTTGTGCATATGGAAAATTTCTGGGATATTTTATTTCAGCTCATGAAACATGGGACCATATATATATATATATATATATATATATATATATATATATATATATATATATATATATATATTATATACAGTGCCTTGTAAAAGTGTTCAGACCCTTCCTATGGTGTGAAATTACAAAATGATGCATACACTTTTTTTTAAACTTAGTATTTTATTCAAAACTTGAATGCTCAAACTGAAGACTTCTAAGGGTAAGATAAGTTACAGTAAATGTCAGCAAAAACTAAAGAGAAGAAAATGAAATATGCTGATTGCATAAGTATTCAGACCCATCAACTCAATATTTGGTGGAAGCACCTTTGGCAGCAATTACAGCCGCAAGTCTTTTTGGGTAAGTTTCTGCCAACTTTGCACACCTGCTTGGTGCAATTTGTACCCATTCTAATTGGCAGAGTTGCTCAAGCTCTCTCAAGTTGCTTGGGGATCGCTTATGGACAGCAGTTTTCAGTCTTTCCACAGATTCGCAGTAGGATTCAAGTCAGGACTTTGACTGGGCCACTCAAGGACATTCACATTCATATATTTAAGCACTCCAGTGTAGCTTTGGCCTTGTGCTTTGGGTCATTGTCCTGCTGAAAGGTGAATTTTCACTCCAGTTTTAAGTCTTTAGCAGATTGAAACAAGTATTCCTCTAGTATTTGCCTGTTCTTTGCTCCGCTCGTTTTTCCTATAATGCTAACAAGCTTTCCAGTCCCTGCTGAGGAGAAGCATCCCCATAGCATGATGCTGCCAGCACCATGCTTGACTGTAGGGATGGTGTTGACTGGGACATGTGCTGTGTTGGGTCTGCGCCAAACGTAACGCTTGGCATGTAGACCAAAAAGTTCCAATTTGGTCTTGTCTGACCACAACCCCTTTTGCCACATTTTTGCAGGATCACTCAGGTGCTTTGTTGCAAACACCATGCGGGCTTTGAGATTGCCACCCTGCCATACAGGCTACTTTTGTGAAGTGTTCTGGATATTGTTGACTGATGTACATTTTCTCCCATCTCAGCCGTTGAACTCTGTAGCTCTTTCAAAGTTGTCGTTGGCCTCACAGAGGCATCCCTCACCAATCTCCTCCTTGCCTGGCTGCTCAGTTTGAAGGGACAGCCTGATATAGGCAGTGTCTGGGTGGTTCAATGCACCTTCCATTTCTTGATGATTGAGTAGACTGTGCTCACAGGGATATTCAGAGACTTCGATTTTTTCTTGGTCTTCATGGTCTTCAAGTCTTTGCTTGAAATTCACTACCTGACCAAGGAACCTCACAGAGACAAGTGTTTTTATTCTGAAATCATGAGAACCACTAATATTGCACACAGACAGAGGCCATTCAACAAATTGTGTGGCTCATTAAGGTCATTTTGTGCAGCTGAATGTATTTAGGTTTGCCACAGCCACGAGTTTGAATACTTATGCAATGACTTTTCCATTTTTATTTCATATTAATTCCTACTTCAAAGTGTCATGACTGCAAGCTTTAAAGCAACAAAATGTGAAAACTTCGAGAGGGTCTGAATACCTTTGCAAAGCACTATATATATATATATATATATATATATATATAGATAGATGCAAATTTCAAGCTTCTTGGACAACAGCATATTCTCAACAGAGAAGTTTAGTTTCAAAAGTAGTGGTAGGGGCAGTTTCTGTCGCTGGGGCATGCATTATTCTACCTGAAATAATAAAATATGTTACAAACAAGTATATCAAAACATTCATACCTTGTATGTCTAATTAAAAGATCCAAAGAAATTCCTACAGCAATCATTCAAAACAATAAAGTGTTGGCACAATGTTGTCATGAGTGATGAGTGGCAAATAGCTATATTATTCAGTTGCCTTTGAGTCGTGGAATTAAGAAGCCGTTACTTTAGTCTTCAAAGACCACTGAAGCGCTACTCAGATCAGAGCCTGGATCCAGAATCAGATCCCTTTAGTAGAACCGGCCCCTGAGGCTGCGTTGAGCGCTAGAGTGAGTGTGACATAAAGGCTGGTTCACACTGAGCATACGACTCAGATGGAAGCTACGAACGGACGCAGGGTGTAGATCAAACTGAGCGATCTTCTCCTTGGTTCATTCTGATTGTTTATAAAAAAGACAACACTTCTGAGGTTCAGGGAGTTGTGCACACAGCCACATTTAACTTATACACTGTATAACCACAGTGCCTCTTTTTTTATAAACAGCTGATCCAAAAAAAAAAAAAAAAAAATTATTGTGTGATTGATAGCAAATGCCACCTTTCAGTTTCATGGTAAAATCACTAACATTCGCTAAGACTTTGTGAGCTGACCCGCTCGTCGCTTTCGGTAAACACTGTACGTAGGCTGCTGAGAGACACACATCAAACACGGTTTAAATTCCTGAATTGTTAGTTTTCATTCTGATTATTTGTCTGTTTATTTATGGAACTGTACATGCTTAATTATTAGTTCTTTAGACATTTTCCGCTACATCTATACAAGTCTAATTTATATCAAATAAGAAATGTCAAATTGTATTTTACTTGTAAAATTCTAAAGGAAAGAGAAAGGCTTGTGATTGGTTGAATGCGAGTGACGTCACCAACTTGATGCTGAGAAGTTGAGATCTACGAACTCGTCCTCAGCGTCTACGATTTGAATGCATGGTGATGCGTTCCTAGCGTTCGTATGAATCGTATGCCCAGTGTGAACCAGCCTTTAGTGCAGATTTAATGAAAGGGATGAGAAATGCCATTGAAATATATTTCGAGAAATTATGCTAGTACTGTATTGGTATAAGAAAAGGGTGTTTTTAAAAAGTATAGCAAATGTAGATAACACCAAGATCCAGGCAACGAGTTTCAAACTCTAAACATGTTCATGTTTACAGGTAAGAACTCAACTTTACTATGATGTCTGTCTGTGCCAGCCTGCATGTGTGCATTTTCTTTTTCTTTTTTTTTTTTTTTTTGGATCACAGTCCATCTAATCTTTATATGATTAGTACCTCTGTCTGTTGTCATTCGTCTCTTTTTTATCTATAACATCTTAATTTGTCATGTATAAAATTCCTGCTTTTCCTGTTTCCCTAATATATTCAATTATTATCTTTTCTCTTTCTCACCTCCCTTATCTTGCCCAGCAAGCTAATAATGCTTAGTTCATGTATCTCCATGTTCACCAACTTCCTCTTCAAGTTCTTTCTTTGTTCTTCAAATTTCTCACATTTGAATACGTAATGCTCAATCGTTTCAGATCCTTTATTTTTCCAGACTTATTTTCATGTTTGTCTGTTTAGTAGGTAATGGGACTCCCTTCTAAAAGTTTACTACAATAAATATGAAATTGTCAGGCATTTAACATACCATGTTTTTTTTTTTTTTTAATATGCTATACCATACATCTCTGGGCTTTACAATTCATATCTATGCTTTATTACTATGGTAAACTTTTATAAAGGCCAAACCAAGCCTAGCATAAGCCATTTACACTCTGAGCTGATGTGGTTGGTCAACACTGAAGAGCAACCAAATCAGTATAAAATTGTAGTGTAGACATGTTAGCAGCAGTGTTGGCCAACCATGTTGGTAAAGTAGACTAGTGTCAGACACTGTTGGTATGTTGGCAGACATTGTTTACTTTTCATCAGTTGGACTGAAGAACACTGGCTTTTCCCTATGGACATTTTACAGTATACAAATACTACAGTAATCCGACTGCGGTGCGACCAGAGTAAGGGCAGAGATGTATAAAGGTGGTGTTAAGTAGCATTATACACAGCTGTAACAATTACTATCACAATTATTATTTTGAGATTCAGCTTTTATTAGGGAGCTCCCTTAAATCCATTGTTTAGAAAGATACAGGGCATTAATGCTTGTGACAGGGTAACCGTCTGCCGTGTGGGTGCGTGCATTCGCTGCTGAGTGACAGGCAGAAGATCGAGACAGAGGTTGAAGTTGATATGCCCTGCAGGCGAACAGGATTTATTTACATATTAGCACACTGAACAGCTCACGTGACACTACCAGCAATTGCATCACACGGAGCACATGCAACACAGCGTACGAAAACTTTGGTAGGATCTACAATCTGAACTAATCTTCTCTGTTCAATAATAAACTAACGTTGCTGAAGAGCTTGATCATGGTGAATAAATGGCTAGGCCGGATATGTGACAGGCAGATGGATTTCTGTATTAATATACTGTTGCTCTGTTATACTTAATAAATATAACTGGTAGCAAATATATAATATTGCCTTCTACTGAGATCTAGTTTCAAACCTTTAATGGAGCCAGTGTCATACAGTAAATTAGATGAAACTAAGTCAAGAAAACATGGTACACTGCCCGGGGCAGCAGCCTAACCATTCATTTTAGATTCTGATTATTTTGAAGTTGAGAAACCTGTGTGCAGTATGGAACACGTAACAGGGCTATTATAATACCCACTGCTTCAAAAAACTGAGGTGTTTTTAAAGCATAGGTTTCTTACATTAAAAAAGAACAAAATGGCAAATCAATGGCACATTTCAGATTGAACAGTAAGAAGATGAATATGGTTCACTACCACAAGGACTTACAAGATTCATACATGATAAAACTTCTGAGTGTTATCCGGGGTTGATCTGGTTTATATTACTAATATAATTAGGTTAACATTGGTAGGAGGAGTTGTAACGCTATGTACAAATAAATCTTACAATTACCACAGTCTTTATAGTAAAACACACATATACTTAACAAAAATGGTCCCACGGTTGTTTTACAAATATATATATATATATATATATATATATATATATATATATATATATATATATATATATATATATATATATCACATAAACATGTTCTAGTACAGCTTTTATTTTTTCTTTTGTTTTTTTAAACAAGCCATGCTTTCAGTGTTGCACTTCCTTTGTCATTTACTCTGGTAGATGAGATTATCCCCACCACTTCAACAGCTTTATCATAAACCCAGCAGCTGCTTCCCCTATTAATGGGTATGCTTTCAGCCAGGAACATGACACAGACGACACTCCTGAGGTGAAATGGAGATCAAGTGTAACTGATTACAAAGATTACCTGTTATATGGTTTCTTAGTAGGGTGATGAACTCCACACAGAATGAACTCCCGGTCTCCATTTTGTTTGGGTCAGGAGAACAAACAGATTTCTAACCCAGAGATCATTGCAATATTGTCCTTTTTGGCGCCAAAGTCGGTATCCTTCCCCCATAAAACCATGCTTAATAGCCTGGTTGTCCAAATTTAGAAAAATAAGACAGTTAAAGGGGAAATGTAGGGCGGGATATAGGTGTGTGGAGTTCATCATCCTAAGAAGAAACCATATTACAGGTAATCTTCATATTCTTACCCTGTCTGATGAACTCCACACAGTGTGAACCTATAGAGGCTTTGCAGTCACGTAACCCAGGGAGTCATGTCTGCCATTTTGATGGTCTAACATTGCTGCAAAGCTGACAAAACTAGCGTACAAGTTCAGTACAAGTGCAAAGATAAAGAAAATAATCCAAATAAACAAAGCATGTTCGGTAGAACTGCGATGTCTCGGAATACAATTATACAAACCTAACATACCAGACACCACGCAAACTGGAATTCGACAGGCATAAAATAAAATAGCAGTTATCAGTACGTGTGATCCTTATACAGTGCCTCAGGTGTTTACGCCACTAAAAAATGCAGAAAAAACTACCAAGTTTACAGTTTGGTGACATATATGTGTACTTGGTCGAAACTCCATCACCCTGCACAGGCGAGTACATGAAGGCATTTAAAAGTACAGACAGCTACAAGTACTTCAGAGCTGGCTGGGTGAATGATCCCATGGTGTAGCACCTACATGCCAACAATATATTTTTAATTACTGCCAGGGTAGTGATATTGATATAAATGTTGTAATATTTTAAATGTATATTTATGTATGCATTGTGCACAACTGTCAAGTTACAAAGACCTAGTGTAGCACATTTATTGGTAGAAATGTTAGTTGCATGAAAACATATAAAGTCAGTATACTGTAATACTATAGGAAGCTGCAGTTGGTGCTGGGAATCACTCAGTGTTTTTTTTTGTTTGTTTTTTTTGTTTTTTGTGTTTCTAAGCTCAATATAATTGCTGTAGTATTGCCACATATACAGTTTAAGCAATCAAAACTGCTGAAAATACAGCAGCTGTGTGTGTGACCCCAACACGCAAGTGATCATACTAGTACTTGTACTGCCCCGAAAAATAAATCTCAGAAATCTCTTATTACAATGACAGCAAACTACAACGGAGTACAAAGACTAGCTGGCAAAATGTACTGATGAAACAAACATCTATTGTACAATTTTTCAGTGTGTCTTCACAGTAAAATGTGATGCGATGCTGTTCGGAAGCACTGCTGTATTTATTTTTTTGGCAGACTGGGGTGCCTTTTTTTATGCATTTTAAAGGTGGTAACCCTATTGAACATTGTTCAACATGATATTCGACATAATATCAACCATAGCTTACATTATTGTCAATGAATAAACTTTTAGTTTAAGATTTATTTTTTCAGACAGTAGGATAATCGCAACTTACCTGACGTGAAATGCTGAGTTGTGTGTGCTGAGCTAGTGTCCAATCTTTTCTTCTAATAACCACTTCTTACTACATTGATCCTCGACAGGAATTCGATAAAAAGAAACTCCTTCCTTCCTCCCTCTTCTATTTGAGCATCCAACTGCACAACAAGTCTCCAGCTTCTTGAAGCACATTAACTGGACAATGCATCGTAATGTATAAGCAACCTACTACAAACTTGAAGTGGTACATTTGTTTATTAAGAAGCCACCTCACATTCCATATTTTATTCATTTGTCATGGTGATGTATTTTGAGCTTGTAACACATCTTCATGTGTTACAAGTACTGCTTGTACCAAAATCTCCAATTCCGTATTGGTAAATTTCAGTTTTCACTTCTGAGCATCCTCCTCACCATGGCTAGTACCAGGCTGAGGTCTTTGTGTGCCATTCATTTTCTTTTGGAATGTGTAGCCTACACATGCAGGTTGACCCAAACCCACTATTTATTGTGACAGGTGTGTGCTTTTTAGTTTTATCTGTAAAAGTACTATAATTTTCATGGTACCAGAAAAGTATGTTTTAACAACCAAGGCGAAACTCACTGACAGACCAGGTGTTCTAATTTATATCTTAACAAGTGAGAGGGATTCCATGGTACATGAACATATATTGTTAGCTTTAGAGAAAACCGCCTGAAATCCTTATCTTGAAAAAGTGGCAGAAAGCCTGGTACTGCATATTATTAGTTTTAAGGAGTAGCGATTATAAAATTAATTTTTTGCGAAGCTAACTGCTGGTGTTTTATTCAGAGACTAGTTTGGACGACTGTCTTTTCTTCTTATGTTTTATATTTTAAGACCTACTTCTCTGCGAGGGTAAGCATATTCTTGAATTTATATCTCACCTATATTGCAGCATGATGCTATAGGATATGATTACTATTAGCTTTAGAGATGTTATATTGTATGCCTTAGTGTAAATGGGTTTCTTAGACTGCCTGAAGTGTGAAATTTAACCATATGCATCATAGTGTAAGTTAATGTTTTTCTTTTTTCTTTTAATATTTTTAAATGTAACTGGGAGAAGATATTTTATTTGATCTAAATATGTATTTTTGTATATAGACATTATAGAATTGTCAATTGTCATTGTCATGTTTCTGATCCCAGATTGGGTGTGTGGTGATCCTATTCCCTTCTGTAAATATTACTTTATTTGTATTATTTTCTTTTTCCGTTTGTGTTTGGCAATGAAAATTAGCTCATAACTAAATCTGGGTGCAATACATCTTACGAGATGTGATAAATGTTCAAAACTGTACACATTATACCTGTCAAATACATACATAAATAAATACTTATTTATATATTATTGATGCTGTTAGTTTGCGCAAACATCGGGCTGCCTGGATTGTCTATAAGCTTGGATTCAACGTCGATCTGTGATCACTCCATTTAGTCATTAATAAACCTAAGAAGTAAATATATACTCTGATTTGTTAAGCTAATAAATGAATAACCTAGTCTGTATGATTATTCTTGATTAACTGTTGTCTGGGTATGTGAAAGTCTAAGCCAGTACATGAACAATGCACTGGAGTTTATTCTATATTGTTTGCCTCGCCATATTCTACTAGAGAATTAAAGAAGTGCACAAACGTGCCAGTGTGGTTGATGCCTGAAAGACATCTGTTAAATGAACCCCTATTGAAGGGTGCATCTCTAACCCCTGTTGAACAGGATCATATAGCCTATTTTGCTTCCTTCATCTGGGACACTTTGAGACTGGTGCCAAAGAGCAAGTCACCCAAGACGGGTAACTCCAGTATCCTGGCCTGCGTATCTGGAGTTAGTGCCAATGTTTTCATTTGGATACACCTCCTAGCAGCCACCACATCTGCCACAGCCCTGGCCTTGGTATCCACAGCCTGCAGAAAGTTGAATCTTGGAAACGTTCTTGCCTTCCTCAGCTAACTACATGGCCAGTTCAATATTCTCTCGGGTAGGTGTCTGTAGGGCAGCAGACAACTGACCCCACAGCTTGTGTTGATACTTTGCAGCATACACCTGGTAATTGTTGAAACGCATACTGCATGTTGAGGCCGTGTAGCTGTTTTTCAGGAAGGTATGCAGCTTGTCTGCACAATCTGATGCTGAGGGTCTGGAGGATTTAGCCGCATCTGGTGGAGCTAGGATGGTATCTAGCTTAGGTGGTTTGAACAGATAGTCATTGTTGCCGGTTGGCACTCTGTAGAACTGATTTACCCTGGGAAAGTATGGTGCACCAGAGGCAAATTTATCCCATATCCAAGAAGTGGGGAATAAAAAGATGTGATGGTGCGTACCTTGTCGCTGGTTTGCATGTGTGCCTTTATGGAAGCAACAGGAGACGCGTTGCTAAACGACCAATTGAGCAGATGAGCTCGCCGGGTGCTGAGCTGATAGGGACATCCAGATTTATTATGATTTATGTATGTATTTGTATATATGACGGCGTGGCCTTGTGTGTTATTTTGTCCACATTTAACAACCTGTGTAGAGGGTGGCCATCTCCCAAATTAATTAAGTGATTAATTTGTTGCTAATCGTGAAATGGTCACCTGTATAAAAACCCTGCATTTTTCCCTGCTCGTGGTGGGGTTGCTCTCCTTCCCTCACTCCATTTTGTTTTTTTGGTTATTTTATCCTTTTTGTGGTGTATAGAAAATAAAAATAAATTATTTTATTTCTGTACACATAAATGAAGTCAGAAGTGAAAATGGATCCAACTACAGGGAGAGCGAGAGAGGAGAGATTAATTTAAAAACATTTATAGGAACAGTGAAGGTGATTGCCCAGCCTGACCTATTTGTGTTTGTTATTTGTTTTGTTAAACCTTTTACTTTTCTGCTCTGTGAGCAAGTGTTCTTTTCTTTAAATATTTCATTTATTTTTGTGTTATTGAAAATAAACGGCGCATGCGCCATTGCACAGTACCTACCTGTGTGCTTCCTCATTCTGGTCTGACGTCACCACAACGTCATTTCCTGCCACAATCATTTTGTAATTTCACAAAATGGGACGCCATAAGAACGGTCTGAATACTTTTGCAAGGCATGTATACAGTATAGTTTTTCTTTTCTTTGTTTACTTTGATGTAAAAGCGCATAAACTTGAATGCCTATACAGAGTCCATACCCAAGCAATCACTGGAAATTTGGACAATGCTTATATGGAGCTGGGTTTTATGGGGGAAGGATACCAACTTTGGCACCAAAAAGGACTATATTGCCATGATCTCTGGGTTAGAGAACTGTTTGTTCTCCTGACCCAAGCAAAATAGACCAGGAGTTCACTCTGTGTGGTTTATCAGACGAGGTGAGAATTATTATTATTTTCTTTATATGATATAAAGGAGCTGTTCGGCATACATATCTACCCAATCCTGGGTCTCTTGTTCTGAGATTGGGTGCAACTCACGGATAACACTGTGTAACAAATGTTTTTTTTTTTTTTGGTTCCTGGGTAGTAAGTGTTATTTCCTAATTGCTTATGCCTCAAAAGTATAGAAAATGGCTATTATTCCCCACAAACTTTGCTTTTGTGACCAGGACAGTGATATTTTGAAATGTACCTATTTTCCAGAACATTCCAGATAGATTCAGTGCTGAGTAAACTTGGAGGAACTTCTAGAACTTTCCAGTAATATAAATAGTAGTATAAATACAGGGGCCTTAAGTCCACCAGTTCAGTTTAGTTCCAGCTGCCTAAGTGGATACATATCTAAATTTTTCTGAGATGGCATCAAGAGGCTGCAAGCATCCGGCAGACGCATTTTGCTATGTCTGCGGCCAATTTATCAAGACAAGAGCGAAAAAGTACTCCGTGGAAGCATCTGCTAAGATGTGTGAGGCCTACAAGGCATATTTCGGCATGCCTGTCGGGGATCAAGACAAACCCTGGGCACCTCATTTCACCTGCGAGCACTGCAAAAAAACTGGAAGGTAAGATGGACAATTGTTGCTCAGAATTTTATGTTATAAAATGTGTTAATTTTTAAAATTGTAAAAGTTTTTAATTTTAAAATGTTTTACAATTTTCAATGTTATTGAAAAAATATATCATATATGAAAAATGTTGCGAGAATCTCTTACACATTAGTCATGGGTGAAATAAATGTATTTTTGTAGGATGGTACAGAGGGGAAAAGAGAGCCATGAAGTTCGCTATCCCAAGAATTTGGCGGGAACCCACTGACCACTCAAGCAACTGCTACTTCTGCATGGTGGATCCTTCTAAACGTCGGACTGGCAAGAATGCACCTGCTGTCACGTATCCGGACCTTCCTTCATCCATCGCCCCGGTGCCACACTGCCATGAGCTCCCCGTACCCACTCCTCCGGAGAGAGAGCAGCCGTCTTTAGAAGAGAGCAGCAAGTCAGAGAGCGAGGAAGACGTTGTAGATCCAGATGACAATTTCAGAGGTGGAGCTGAGGAGAGAAACCCATACTACCCCAACCAAAAAGACCTCAACGACTTGATTAGAGATTTTGGTCTCACCAAGTCCAATGCCGAGCTTTTGATGTCTAGGCTCAAGCAGTGGAACTTGTTGGATGAAAGTGTGCAAGTCGCAGATCAGAGGAATCGTCACCAACCTTTTTCCAGCTTCTTCACCCGTCAAGATGGGCTCTGCTTCTGCCACAATGTGACCAGTCTGTTCGAGGCAATCGGAATCGCCTGTAACCAGAATGAGTGGCGCCTCTTCATTGACAGCTCATCCAGGAGCCTCAAAGCCGTGCTGCTCCATAATGGTAACAAGTACCCGTCTCTTCCCCTGGCTCACTCGGTGCACCTCAAAGAGGATTACAACAGCATCAAGACCTTGCTGGATGCCTTGAAGTATGATGAGTATGGCTGGGAGGTCATAGGAGACTTCAAAATGGTGGCATTCCTGATGGGTCTCCAAGGCGGTTTTACCAAGTTTCCCTGCTATCTTTGCCTTTGGGACAGCAGGGACACCAAGGCACACTACCACAGGCGGGACTGGCCACAGCGGACCGAGTTCTCTGTGGGGAGGAACAACGTCAAGTGGGAGCCACTGGTGGACCCCCTGGAAGGTGCTGATGCCACCACTGCACATCAAATTGGGCCTTATGAAACAATTTGTCAGAGCTCTAGATAAGGAGTCGGCAGCCTTCAAGTACCTTCAAGACTTCTTCCCTAAGCTGTCTGAGGCAAAGGTCAAAGCCGGTGTCTTCGTCAGACCACAGATAAAGAAGATCCTGGAGTGCAATGAATTCCCCAAGAAGCTCACTAGTAAGGAGAAAGCGGCTTGGAACAGCTTTGTCGCAGTGGTTCGGGGCTTCCTAGGCAATCACAAGGCCGTAAATTATGTGGAGCTGGTTGAGACTCTGGTGAAGAACTATGGCACAATGGGCTGTAGGATGTCCCTCAAAGTCCATATCCTTGATGCTCATCTTGATAAATTCAAGGAGAACATGGGAGCGTACTCGGAGGAGCAAGGCGAGCGCTTCCACCAGGATATACTGGACTTTGAACGCCGCTACCAAGGACAGTATAAAGAGAACATGATGGGAGACTACATTTGGGGGCTGATTCGTGAAAGTGATTTACAGTATAATCGTAAATCTCGAAAAACTACTCACTTCTAAATCTTTTGTAGTCATTTTTGTATTACTTTAGTATAAATACATGTTAATTTGGATTCATATGTTGTTGTTTTTCTGACTTTATGTGAACGAAAAGACACAAATTCGCCTGTTTTCTCATTGGAAATAGGTAAATTTCAAAATATCACTGTCCTGGTCACAAAAGCAAAGTTTGTGGGGAATAATAGCCATTTTCTATACTTTTGAGGCATAAGCAATTAGAAAATAACACTTACTACCCAGGAATAAAATTGTGTTACATAGTGTAATCTGAGATCACCAAATTAATTTACTTTTATCAAACTCAGGCCTCCAACTTGTAAGGTTTATACTTAATCAAAAATTAAGGATTATTAAATTGGACGCATGAGTAACTATGTCTTCTAACTGGGTTTCTGCCCTTCACACATTCCATCACAATCTTAAAATGAATTAGGAGTTTAAAGGAAGGGGAACTTCACAATGGACAGAGAACCAAATAAACATGTACTAATGGTCTATTGAGGTTTTTTATGACATCTGGAACAGTAGTTATAACCACATTTTTGTGCAGTTGTGACACACTTCTATTAGCGCCGTATTAATTACTGTAGTACTAGAAATACCTCTTAAGGATTAGGTTGAGTTGTGCCGTCTACTACTGTATACATATTGTATACTGTAATTTATTAATAAGTAAAAAACTTGGGACTACCACTGAATGTTGACTATTATTTTACAAAGTTTATATGTGGCAAAATAAGCCATAAAATACTTGCATGTTTGCCCCTGAAAGACATTCGGCCTGTAGTTTTACAATTCTGAAGGAACTGTTAAAAAGGAACACATGGTTTCAATAATTGTTTTTCCCATTTTTGTCCATAATATCTTGAGGAATGAAGCCTAAGTTATACATTAAGTAGTAGAAGCTTTTGTCTGTGTTTTTTTTAGATTGTAGTTTATAATAGTAGCAGAATCCACTGGTGTTTTAGGCTGTAATGACCAGATCTGGGGTCAATTACAATTACAGCATACCTCTTTACAATTGCAATGTTATTTTGTTCAATTACAGTTAAGCTGCAGTAATTGCAATTATAATTACATTTACACTAAAATGTAACAAATAGCTACAAACATTAACATGTTAACTCTGTTTATTCTACCCAGTAGTAATCACAGGTTCAAATACAGAAACTTTTTTCAAAGAAATGGGGTTACTAAAAGTGACTGAAAATACAAGAAGAATGTTTCCTCAATGTAAAACACAACATGGAACTGTGAATGATTAAGCTTGTGTAATTGAACTGTAATTGATCAATTATATGGGAATTAAAATTACAATTACACAGGTTACAAGGTTTGCTATGATTACATTGTAATTGGAATCAATTACAAATGACATAATTACAATTGTAATTGACACCAGATCTGATCATTATATAGCATTAAAATGCATTTCTTTAAGGCCTGCATCTAAATTGTGTCCACTGAATAATAAAAAGATCATGGCTTTTTTGGGTATAAATACAGATAATTTCTTAAGCTGATGTTTTATAATGTTTAGTTTTTTCATAAAAAGGACTTCAGATCCCAGCCATTGCCCCAGTTGTACGATTTATTCAGTATAGGATTCTGATTGTTTGTTTCAGCAAAGCAACTCAGAAACCACTATTTTCCAGCACTTTAAAAAATAAACCAAAATGTATCACCCAAAGGCAGGTTAAGACCAGTGTTCAGACAATACAATAATAATTTAAAGTGTGATTACACTCCAGCTCTGCAGCTCTGTAAGTTGGGAGAAAGTGGTTTGTTGTGTTTGTGTGGCAGTCATGAACTGAGCTGGGGAATCTCCACAGGAGACCTCCGCTCAGTGGAAACAGTCTCCGATGGCTTCGTCCTCCATGGATATGCACTTTCATCTTCGCTTTGGGTCTGTCCTTTAGCACTGCTTGGTAAGCCATGCCTCGGATATTCTGAAAACTAAATGGATAAAGAAAAGAGATTGAGGTAAAACACACATCTTTCCTGCTACCGAAGAATATAAATGCCCATTTTGCCTCTAAAGTACATTCGTGAATGCTGGGTCATATAGTCAAAAGTGTAGAGTACAAACCAAACTAAAGGAGGATGTACAAAACACTGCTGACACTGCACTCTGAATTCTGTGTTCTGTTCACCACATTACCAAAAAGACATGGAGAGAGCAACCAGACCAATCCCAGGGCATACATAAAAGAATGAGTCTAGAATAAAGAAGAATTATGGAGGCCTTCATTAAAGTTATTAAAAATCTTAAAGGAGTTGACAGGTAATCCAAACCACAACGTTAAGCACAGCATATAAACCAGGACCAGATGACACAGTCTGAAATTAAATACAGACTTAGGAAAAAAGGAAGAAGACACTTCTTTATACAGAGAATAATGAGGGTATTGAATGGGTTACCTCGCTATGTTGCTGGTTAATTATGCACGCACTAATAACGTATTATTCACAGAACAGTTTAAATAGTGAGTTAATAAGCCATTTTGCTTAAATTATACATTCCATTCCCAAGAACAGCAATTCAAAGATCTAAAGGGAGTGGATGGTTTCGTCTACAACAGGAAGTACAACATTATGCTTAACTGGTCTTACAGGAAAGGTTACAGAAGAAATAACTGAAAATGTCTGTGTGACTGTGGCAAAGTGGTAATTAGTAGCAGGTGCGATGCTAGTGCAGTAATCCAAAGAACAAACAGACAAAGTACGGGTGAAATGGATTGTTTTATTAGGTGTATAATCCAATGATCTGATAACCAGTAAATAATAGAGCTTTGCAGCACACAACAATGTGTACTGCGCAACGAAAAACGGGGTTACAGTCCCATAAATAATAAGCACGGTACTTTAACGCACACAATTAGACACACACACACACGATCACAAATCCAAAGTGAGTGCTGTCAGTGCTTGTGCAGTACGATATAATACGTGCTATAATGGTGAACAAATGGTGCTAACAATGTTAATTGTGAAGGTAGTACAGTGTTGATCCGGTTTTGTGCTGGTCCTTAGTGACAGCTCCGGATTCGTGTTTAGCCGTCTAGTGATACAAACAAGACAATTACTAACAACACGAAAAACTAACACGAATACTTGAAGTGCGCTTTTTTTTTTTTCCTTCCAGTTTATTACCCAAAACCAAGCAAAAGAAAAGATTTACGATTCTCCGGCACCTTTATGCTATCATGCATGACCCCTTGGTAAATGACCTCAGCTGTCTCTGTTGCCTGTAGCTGCTACCTCGATTACCATCCGGGTCAACATGTTCCTGCAACAGAGTCTCGCCTTCTTCCAGGCTGACCGACTTCCCGACCCAGGAAATGAATCTGACACAGTACATCTCTAGAGTATGCCAGTTGTTTGCTGCTCCTTAGTGCTACACAACATCCTGCCATGAATACCTGTCTGTTAAATAAGGCAGCTTGACTTTTGGGACATGCTGTAGAATGATGTAAAAGTGCAGTTTCTACCATGCCACAGCAGGAAAGTAATACAAATATTTTATTTATCTTTGAAAATACCAACTTGGATTCAGTGGCATATTTTGTAAAAGTATGTTTGTGCAATAAATTCTAACACTGTTGCTGAACTCACCATAATCACGACACGACACACTTGCAGTTCATGCAGTCCTGTCCACTTTCATCTGGAGGGTTTAGCTTTCTCAGTTTGTGCTGCCGGATCTCACGGACTAAAGTGTAAAACGCGTCTTCCACTCCCTGTAACAAACAGAAATTTAGGACAACATTTAATGAAATCTTCCAGCAGCCCTTATAAGCAATCAAACCCCAATCTGCTGGTAAATGGGCTAGCATGGACCTAGAGCGCCACCTACAGCTTTCTGCCTGAAATACCCTAGCAGTTCATCTCTTATCTCTGCCTCACAACTTTCACTTGCTTAGGGAATTGAACTATGACCCAAAAAGTTTCATGTTCAGAGTCTTAACATTTAATTATCATTTGCACTTCTTAAATTTCCATTTAAAATTTTCATTGCCATTTTACAGTGTTTGCAATCATTCCGAGTTGTTCTTAAATCTGTTGCTCCCGTGTTTCTGTGAATCAGCCTTAACAGTGTCTGGCTATGAGCTGCATTGAGTTTGTCTGGAGAATCCCAAGTGCCTGGACTGAACAGCCTCATTCCATTCAAATCATGTACATTGATATCAACAGAGAAGGTGGGGATGACAAATTTGAAAGATACACTGTCATGTGATTTGAATGAAAATGAGGAAGGCTGTTAGCCCAATCACAGAACAACTCTGAATAACTAACACAGTAAGCAAATGTATATACGAATGTAACTTTTCGGAGAGTTTTGAAGAATCCTGATAAAGCCGAGATTACAAAAACCAGCGCTCCTCTGGCCATATAACTCGCTCTCACAGTGCAACTGTGCCTTATCCAGGTAAGCCACTCAGAGACATGATTAAGGTTCATATCCATTTTTACTTTATTAGTGCGGGCGTCATTGCGGAGAGTGAATTTGAGAAGCAAAAAAAAAAGGTGACGTCAGCTATGAAGTATTTTATAAGTTAGCCTGCAATGCAGAGTTTCACATAAGAAGCACACAGTGGCTGTTATAGATGATAACAAATAATGATTGTTGCTGATATTGCAGTAATACAAAGAAGCCAAATGGTGGTTGTTATAGACATGCATTACAATCTAATTTAGCACATGCAGAAACGTCATCAAGCCAAAGTGATACATTTGCTGTATACTGCACTTTCACAGGCAGTACGATATTGACAAGAGACTATAGAGTTCTTCATTTATCTTTTTTTTTGGGAGCTCAAAAATACTGTAATGCTGCGTTAATCTTTTAAAGTAACGCGTTTACTTTGAGCAGACTTGTTCTTCACTGCAGCATCATTAAAACTTCACTGTGCAACAGGTTAGATGTCAGAGGATTGAGTGCTTCATGTGATAGTTTTCAATGTATTAGTCTTTTCTGATCAGCTGAAACACTGCCTGACTTGAGATGAGCTTAAATGAACCAGATGAGCTTAAATGGCAAAAGAAAAAAGCTATGTAGCAGTGAAAAGGTTACATATTACTGTACATTACTTGTAATGGAACTTTACTGAGAGAATCGTGGAATCCGGCTTTGTGACGGGGCACACTCCGCCCCTGTGCTGATTGTATTATTTTGTATTATTATTATTGAAATGTATTTTATTTGCACTGTTGGTTTAGGTTGGCAGGGAAGGGTAATGGCCTCCCCTGCCAAATCAATTCACGTGTAGAATGTGCCGGAGCACAACTGAATGATTGACAAGCAAACCGAGCTCAGGCACAGCTGCATAAGAGAGGCAGGAACCTCTCCATATATGAATATGGCACTGAAACGATTAATGTTCACTGGACACCACCTGCAATGGATCTTTGAGACAATCATAGAATACAGCTGTGTACTACCTATAAGCCTCTTTGTCAAAACATTTGGACTGTCATTGATAAATTTGTTAAGGCAACGTGGCAATGAAAGAGTTCATTCTTTAACGGCTAGCACTGGTAACAGAACTTCAAGCTGTGTATCAAACATTAAGACAATAGCTCAAAGTGTAATGTCTCTATGTAGTAGAGGTCTTCACCCGAGACCCGACCCGTATCGAACGGGTTTTCGAGGGCAAAATTATCACGCAGCGCTTGGGTCGGGTCCGATTTTGTTTACTCAGTAATACACAAACTGTCCACTACTATTAAAGAGGCTTTCTTTGGTACTGAAAATCATTGTTTAGAATTCCTGTTGCATGGACTGGCTTCTCCCAGTAGCACATGACATGAAAAGCTCACAGAAAAACACAAGCCTGTGGTGTGGGAATCATTTGTTGTTATTGTTATTACTCAATGTCATGGTCACCAACACATCAAGCATGTAGGGTTTATAAAGGGAGAGTCATAATTCTCAGTAGTCTGGGTTCTGAGGAAATTAAGGCCTCTTAATATCTGAAGAACCCTCTAGTGGCCAAACAGTGCATCATCAAGTGTTATTTTCGTTAACTTTGCATTACATCCTTCTCTTTTTCACAATGCTCTGACAAACCATGAATCACTTTGTATAACCCCCAAAAAACAACCACTCCGTAAATATTACCCAGCATGCACTCCTTTCTCATTAGGTCTCAAATGATTCTGAAAGAATAACGTTAAAGTAAACAAGCACGTTCATTTTAAAACTAGTACCATTTATCATGCTTCTAAATTAAAATACATGTATTTCAAAACTGAACATTTAAAATCAAGGTAGTTAATTATTCTGTTAGCTACACTTTAATCCGATTTCACCTGAAAAAAGTTCTGCCAAAAACTGATACAGCAGACAGATGAAAATGAAATGCAATGGGGTTAGGAGTAACGGATGTATTTGTCGATAACGGATCATCCATCACAGAGGTCCCTACCTGTCTGGTCTTGGCTGATGTCTCAATGTAAGGTATCCCATAACTCCTGGCAAGATCCTGTGCTTGCCGTGTATCCACTGTCCTCGCCGGCAGGTCACACTTGTTTCCTACGAGCACCATGGGGACGTCATCGGAGTCTTTGACTCGTTTTATCTGCTCTCTGTGAAGACATGGGGGGTTAGTGGGCTGTGTTTATGGGATCAAAGCAGGACTTCACTATGAAAAGTCAAAGAGACACCACTGCTCTTCAAAGTAACCTTTAAAGAAGCCTTTAGGCAATATGCCACTGCCAGGTCAACAGTAACGACACTAGTTATAAACAGCACAATAACGCCAGTTCTATATTCCTTTCATCCCACAGGAGAATTGTCAGAAATCTTGGAGCACTGAATTCATATTCCAGGCCATCAGGCAAGAATCAAAAATCAAAAACAGCACTGAATCAAATGCAAAATGTTGTTTTTATAGTAAAAAGAAAAAGAGTGGTATACATGGAATTTCACATTATTTAATAATAACTGTACCAAAAATCTGAAAAGAAAATCGTATTTACAAGTACTTATTCTAGTTTAAATTTGAATTATGGGGGGGGGGGGGGGGGGGGCTATAATTATAGTGGCTTATAAAAACAACAAAAAGGAAAGTGCTGCCATAATTTAAATTCCTAGGGTTGGTCATGGACCTGCAATGTTTTTTTTGTTTGTTTTTTTTTGTCCAAGTTAATTTACCAATATCAAGCAGAAACCCCCATAACTTACTCTGAAATACATTGCTAGGAGGATGTAATACTCAAAAAGCACTTCTAGCAAACATCAACGGATTTATAGCAATATATGTTTTATTAAATGTTGCAGAGTTGCATATTTATTTTTTATAGTACTGACAAACATAACTTAGTCCATTGACAAACAATATTTATAGACTAGAACCGAGATTCTCATCAAGCAGAAAAACAGATAAAATACATAAATTAATACTGTATTTCTGTATTTTTTTGGCAGATTCATTAGGTACAGAGATTAAACACAGATTAATGTTCAAGGTCCTTTTACCAGAGAGTAGTTTAGGTTAGGTTAATGGAAATCTCTGAGCCATTTTCTAATATAGAGATATGCCTCTATACGGAGCATGTAAAGAGACTCTGAGTTGGGAGGGGAAGGGGGGGGGGGGGGGGGGGGGGGGGGAGGGGGAAGGGGGGGGATCAAAAACATATTTCTGCCCCTTGTTTTCATTGGGGGGGCTAGCACCCCCACCCCTGGTCCCATCACATATGCTGCAGTGTCTGCAGAGGAAGCATGATCCTTAGAAGAATTTCAATATCAATACAGTACACAGCAAAGGTAATGCTGCATTTCTTGTAAACTTTGCAGGGTGTTGTCTAACACACTAATGTATATAATATAGTACTGTTTGATTTTGTGGTTTAGTACCAGTCACTGCACATCATTGATGGGTTTTGGAATTCATTTTCTGATCCCTGCATTTCTTTATAAATGCATACACAGGGTAAGGAGATAACAAGGAGGACCACACAACAAGAACAAATCTAAGCTGCCAACAGGGCCTACAGTGTTAAAACACTTGATGAAATGCGATGGGAGTACATCTGGCTATCTGTTAAGAGAGTCTTCTCATCCAGCTTGTTCTTGAGGTGTCTCTCCCTCTAATTGAATCAGGATCGATTTCATTGGTACTTCAGAGTAATCTTATCAATTACAGGATAAGCTTTCTTTAACCATGATAAATGCTACAGGATTACATCACTCTTAGCTCAGGGCCTCCACAGGCAATCTTTTCCCCACCCCAGTGAAATATACCAGCAGCTGAAACTGACTTTCACTGCTTGGTTTAATTGTTTCCATATCTATTTTAGATCCACAAGATGTATTACTAAACACAGCTTTAAAATCCTTTTACTCTGCTTGGGCTTCGACAGTATTCTTGGTACCCACAGTCTTGTTGCAGTGTCTCAATCCCCTCTAGCGCCCCCTTTCTGGAGGGTATATGCATTGCAGTTCCCATAATCCTTTTTTTGCACAACCAATTTGTTTTCATTTTGCCTTTTAATTTATTGATTATGCATTAGCTTCATAGACAGATACATGTCTGATATTGAGAGACTTACAGTTAAAATATGTGACTTACTGAGTTTCTTTCAGTGTAGTAAAATATAATTCTGACATAGCAACCTTTGCTTTATATTGTTTCCTACCCCTGCCCTAGCCATGTTCACCCAGGATGTGTGATATAATAATCACCCCAACTTGTACAAAAAACAGCAAATAGCACTCTGGCTGTGGGATCTGTTGCTTCTCTATTGAGTTATTACTCTTGTTTTCTATCTCTACCTTTGCCTGGCTTTGAGCTTGTCTGGAGAATCCTAAATGCTGGGACAACAGCCTTCCTCATTCAATTCAATGATGTGACTTTTCATCATCTATATACAGAGAGATTAAGGGGACCTGGCAGAGTTGAAAAGTCACATTGTCACGATTTTAATGGAATAAGGAAGGCAGTTCAGTCCTGGCACTTCAGATTCTCCAGACAAGCTACAAGCCACGGGTAGCGCTGGCTTCTCAAGCGCTTGCGTAGCTCTATAGGAGGAAATGGGACACTCTGTATGAGACGTGCAAATCCCCAAGCGGCTGCTAGGCATGACTCGGTTGAGCGCCTGGCTATACAAAGGAGCCGCTGACCACACTGTGAAAATACCAAAGGAAAAACGTACGGTCTCTTTATCCACGCATGTTGACCTGGATAATTGAAACCTTTTATAATAGATTTAGCTTGGGGGATTTTATTCTACACCAGTATAGAAAACTGTGTCAGTACAGAAGGGATCTTCCTTATATTGGATGCAACGCGACTGCTTTTGGTCAGCTATATTATAGGCATTTTTATATTTATTTCGCTACTGTGTTTTGTGTATTAATTTTGCATGTGTTTTTACTATTGCTGGTATAATCTGTGTATTCATTTCACATATTTTTACTATTATATAATCAGAACAGCCTCGCACTACTGCCATTGGGTATGGTAGGCCACCCACAATTGCAACAAGTACAAACAGCAAACACAATTGTTGACTGTACATGTTGTAATTATAAAACAGCAGAAAGAGATGCTGCTCTCCGATTGGTCAATCACACGTTCCACCCATTGAAACATTTCACAACATCACCACGGCTGGAGCCTCATCACAAAATACTGATAATGACATATTAATCCGCTAAAGGATAAAAAGAAACAAAAAAGGTGATGGGGAAATTGAAGGAAACAGGGACTCCATGCACCCTTCCCGTCAACAGAGCATGAACTACACCCGACGGAAAAAGATATGCAACTCTAACATTTGGGGAATCAATCTAAAATCATAACTCCCACAAAGAAGATGTAAAGCGATGTATGATTACTTTAATAATCTAGTCTGTCCTGAACTTTCACTACAAGAAAATACATCAAAATGAGCAAAGAATACCTTAATATGTGCAAAATTGCACAAGTGGACCTCCGTAGGAAAAAATAACAATGTGACAAATATACCCTAGGTAGTGCCATTAAACGTGAAACAACTGCATTCACGGTTCTTAATAATCAATCCAATATCCTCCAGTAAAATGTAATTCCATTAAATACACATGGGCTCAATAGGTGTTATTACTATTTGTAAAATGATCAATATACAGTGGTAGTCATAATCAGCTAGTCATCTGTCGCGACACTGTGGCAGTGTCATAATGTAAAAATGAGGCAGCTTTGCAATCCTGTTTATTCTGACTACCACTGAATCAGCTGCACTTCATTAGTTCTGCCACCAAGTGGCAAAAGAGAGCAGAAAATGCATTAAACAAAAACAGAAGGGAGTGCTCTGGACTTAAACACTAAGCTTTAGCGTTATGCTCTGACCTCACACTTGTTCAAATAAGAGAAGTTAGTTATAGTTATGAAACTAAAATCAATATAACAGGCTGTATAAAAAATGCTTACAAGTATAAATACCCCACAAACACGCACCCTTTGTTTTAAGCACACAGAATCTGAAGTGATCTGCAGACCTTATTGTAATATTCATGTAAAAATGTATTTATACTACTGGTACAGTACCTCCACTTTTCATTTATTACATTTTTTGTATTCTGGTTTTAGTCAGGGTGGGCAATGTGTCCATTGCCTTCTTGGGCCAATCAGGGAAATAATTAAATGCAAATACAAGGTGCTGGAAGCTACCAAAATGTCAAATTATTGCACTTCTAGGAGTCAAAATAAAAATAAAGGTTAGCAGAACCTGTCATAAATGATTGAGCTGGTTCCAGGGGTCCATCACATGTAGAAATATCGTATCTCAGAGGGAGTCATTATACTACATTGTTGTTACTTTTATTAACACCGGGGCATTACTAATGAACAATGTGAGGTACATCAGCGTGTCTAAAATACCACAGTACGGTACTGCACCCAGGGTTTTTAAAATAAGCCCTCACCATCTAAAATGATAATTGCGCCGGATACTTTTGTTATAATTTTTTTTCAGGTATTATTGTAAATTTGTCTTTGAGTGTCATTAAAAAGAGAGGGAATGGATGTATCAGTAAAAATGTCTTCAATTGTATTTATACCAGCATTGATTCAGGAGTTGCTATTAAGACATTTTTTCTTATAGATTAAGACAACAAAGTTTATTTCTCAATATGAGCATTTTAAGAAAGGTGAAAGCAGAACACAGAAATATTTGGGACTGTAATTAGGAAGTGTACTGCTGGGAACGTTTAGGGAATTAAAAGTAAAAAGTACTGCAGCTTACTTGACTGCAGTAAAGAAAAAAAAAGTCCATTCATCAAATCTAGCTCTCAGATTGTGCTAAAGAAGATATCTAAAATATATGAGAAAATGCTTCCCGTGATGTATTTAATGTCAGAAACAGCAGAACGAAGTCAATGCAATTTAAATTAGTTTTTACTGAAAAATAAAACGGGAACATGTAATCATATGAGCTGCTTGTGTTGCCTGCTGTCAGATGAGGACATCACTAACACTGAGCATGGCAGCTGCAGCATGCTATATCCCATGTTACATACAGCATTACACAATTAAAGGTGCGGTCACCAATTCCATACACATTTTCAGTCTTGTGTTGCAGGGGCCTTGATGCTCCAAAAGTCCATTTTTATTTGTTGTTGGAGTATTTGCCAGACACTACAAGCAGACCACTACTATTCTAGCACATGCTTAACACTAGCACTGCCATAGTCGCTTTTTGAATGGCTTTTGCAATTCAAATTAAATATCTCTGCGTATGTGAATATCTCATGCATGTCCGTTATTAAGTGTTACTACATGTTTGAATTAATTACCCATACAGTGTTTCAGGTGCAGAATCATAAAAATGAATACGTTATAAGTTGGGGTCTACCTAAATCGCGATTTCGCGGAAATCGTAAAATTGAGGGGTCACCACGAAATTCACCTCTTTTAGGGGCCAATGCATAACGGACAAGTACGGAGAGAAAAAAATAAACCTTGCTTAAATGAACTACTGCACAACGCAAGAGACTACGTATCTTCCTTCTATAGAAGCCCTTTTTTATTCCGTTGCAGTCCTGTGTGAATTGCACTTAAGCAAAACACAAACCAAAAACGTCCACAAATAACATTTACAAAAAAAAAAATTCTCCAAAGCGGTTAATGTTGTTGTTTACTATTCAAATGACAATTAAATTTTAATCAGCCTGTCAGTGCGTCTTCACTGCTTTTCTGTGACCTGTACTGTGCAGTAGGGGGTGGGACAAAGTTGGTGCTGCATTTTCATTTAGGTTGCTAAAGTCTAGTTTTCAGCATTGGAGGTAAAATAGTAGAAATGGACAACAGAAAAAGTATATTTCAGCTGATGGTTGTTTCAAGATATTTCCCAAAGAAACTGTACATGCAGATTGAGGTAATTGTTTTGCATATCTATCTTTGGAGAAAATCCGATCGATCACTTTGGCTTCAGAATCACACATTAAACAAAACTACTACAGAGGCTGCTGAACAGAACGTAAAATAAACAGCTTTCAGAAAACAAACTGGAAAGTCAGTCTAGACAAAAAGTATTCCTGTCTGCAAGTTAAATCAGTACTAAAAACGATCAAGCACAGCCACCTCGCCTCAACCTGCTGCTTACATTTTTTGCAGTTTGAACTTTAGATCCAAATAGCCACGTTTTCTTTGTTTTCACTCGGTCCTAATAAAATTAATTATTGGATGAGACATGACATGACAATGGACGTGCTGCATATATTGCCTTTGTTAAAGCATGCCAGGTGCCCTTGGGTAAATTAGTTTTGGGGCTGTTTGTAATCAAGTTCCACATCTGTATAACTTGGCACAGCTTTGCCTTAACTTCCAACCAATTGAGTGGATGCAGAACGTGCAGTCTCATGTATGGGCAAGTCAACTGCAGGGGGATGCTGCATGCTTGCCTTTAACAAATGACAGCGCTCTGTTTTAGAAAGGAAGCAAGTACCACTATTTTAGGCTTTACAGTGTTCTGAAATACTGTCTACTTAGGTTTATTTAATGTTTAAACAGGTCCGCGAAATCGTAATTTTATTACGAAACCTACTTGTGAAATATACGTAAATTTACCACGATTTAAGTAGACCCCTAGTTCTAAGCACTTGCTTCTTCAACCACGAGACCCGCAGTTTATGTGGCATATTGAAACCAATACAATATAGCCAACAGTTTAGTCTGGGCTTTGTAATAAAATCAAAGTCATTGTGAAAGAACGTATTATATACTCCTGTCGAGTGCTGAAACACTAATGAAAGTCATTCTACACATCATATTATTATTATTATTATTTTTTTTTTTTTAACAGTTGTCACAAAATATACACAATGAATCACAATACAGTGTGATATAGCTATGCTACTTTTTTCTCGTCTGCCTGTCCTCTGAATAGAGTTACCACCAACAGGTGAAGCCGAGCAAGCCCCCCTGCACTCCACTACACTTCTCAGGCAGAATGACTGTGCCACCCCCGAGTGTGTACAGGTGTAAAAAAAAATAATAAAAAAAAAAACTGTGCTTATTCTAAACTCTCTGCACTAATCAGTATCATCAGGGCTGAATGAAACTCGGAGACTGTTGCATTTTATAATGCAACAAAGTACGGTGTGGATATACTGGATCAAATGCACAAACTGCCATTATGCTATCTGGTACATGTGTAAAATACTGTATTATTTATGAATACCTTAAAATGTATAACATGTTAAACTTATTTTAGAAAACTTGCCAGTTCCCTGTTTTTAAAAACAATTTTTGATGACTCACTTCGAATTTAGGTTGTAGTGTAAGAAAATGTGTTAAAAAAAAAAAAAAAAAAAAAAAAACTAAATGGAGCCCACATCTACAGTAGCTAAAGCAATTTAATTTGACTTGCCTGTTGCAAATCAAGCAGTCAGTGCCAATACTCCTCGCTCATGACATCCCATTCTAGCTTACAATGCTTCCCGATGCAATTTCTGCAGCCAGCTACACAACAATATTCTCTCTCCTTCAGCAACAGCAAGCTTCCAAACAAAGCAAACTCCCAGCTGAAGCTGCAAAGCAAGCTATGCGCTATCAAGCACTTGTCAGTTCCAGCCACTAGGGGTCCTCCCCTTGGGGCATCTCAAATTTGTCACATTCAAGGCAGGACATTCATATCTCGTCTCCTCGTTCTGTATACTATAGTAAAAATCCTGCCCATCAGAATATTGCTAGTGTGCCTGGACTGGGGGGGGGGGCATCTTTCCGCCAGGACCACCAGAGGTTTCCTCCAGAAATGTCTGAACATTTGTACAAAAAAATGAAATTGTCATGGTCATGCTAATTTTTTTTCATCTGTCATGTGGAATTGCCCTATTGAGGTATACGGCTACAAGTCTAAATTGTAGTACAAGACCACAGAGACAATGTATGGAATACAGCAGCTGGCACATACCATAAAATCCTGAGTTGAGGGAATTCTGTCAAAGATTACTTCTTGATAATGCAGAATTTGATGGAAAAGAGAACAACTATGGTTGTATTTCAAACTCTTTGCATATGAAATGCAATATACAGTTAATATTACTGGAGGGTTTAGTTTTTTAGGATTGCAAATTCTGTGCTTTGAGACGAGCAAATTCCAAAGTTTGTTTCAGAATATTAGCATTAAAGAACTGTTTTAATAATCGTAATGTTAGCAATGATCATTGCTAGCAAGAACCTGCCCGTTATATATTTAAAAGCAATTAAGTGCACTCATTTATTTTAATTTATAACTTTTACATATTATTTTTTTTATATTAACTTGCTAACTACAGGTGCCTGTCCTCTCCAACTGCCTCACACATTATTCTCCTCTATTTTATTTGCCAATTTTGAGATCAGCAGCAGTAAAAAAAAAAAAAAAAAAAAAAAAAAAAAAACAGGAGCGATTCAGCCAATTGTATCTTTTGAACGTTTGGCTGCCACTGTTACCTGCTTAAATACCTACCTGCTAATTACAGCCAGTTGTACTTAATTACACAGTGCCAGATGATTCTAGCTCAATAAAACATTAAACAATTAACCCTTAATCAATTGTGCATGTGGTTGTGTTAAAACATCCACAAAAACAAACCTTCTCCAGTGTGTAAATTAGACTAGAAGTTCTTTTCAATGTCTTTAACCCTTTGAGTAGTGAGTTTTAGAATATTTTGATGGGCCCACTGGAGTGAGTTTTTTTTAAATTTTTCATAATTTTTCATATTTACACTAATCACATCGATACATTGTTTAGTAGGTCTATTAGCAATTTATTACACAATAAAAAATATGTAAACAACTATTTATTATCGTAAATAAACAAAACAAATAAATATTAATCGTTATTTTGTCATAGCGAAAGGTTTTGACAAAAATAGCAGGTAATCAATAAACAATAAACAACGATCCGGATCAAGCACAACATGTCCCAAAAAAAAAAAAAAACGAGAGAGAGAGAGAGAGAGAGAGAGAGAGAGAGACACATCGGGGTGAAGGCAGTGAGGAAAATGTAGGTCAATCATCCTTGTCATGTTGTCTGTGCTTGGGAGTCTCCTCGACTCTATGACTTCTGCCTTGTGTGACATTTTCTAGAAGCTTCGAGATGAGGCAGTGCCTTATCTTGCTGAAAGGGATAGTTTTTTTAGATGTAGTTTTGTGGAGGATGAGGCGATCAACACGGCCAAGTCAAGCAAGTGGAACAATAACTTTTTGTATCACTTGAGAGACTTTGTTGCACAATTGACAAAACTATGTCTTCGCTGGACACCTGTAACTTGATGTTGAATATAAATATTCTTCACTGACACATATATGACACCTGTTTCAGTAGAAGAATTTAAATGTCAAGCGGAATTCAATATAATTTCTAGCACTTCTTTCCCACAGAGCATTTTTTGCCGTTTTCCATACATTGCTGACGTTTTGTGACTGTTTGGTGTGTGTAATTCCATAAATATCTGGCAGATGGCGCAAGCGACCACTACAAGGTGTTACTAGTGTTATAATATTAGGAGTTTTGTAGACTCAGTAATTCAAGTTCAAAGCTCAGAATTTGCAAAACGTACCAGTACTTTTGTACTCCCTGGGGACCATTAATTCAATGACGTACCGGTAAGTTCGTACTACTCAAAGGATTAATTTTAGCTCCCTAACTGGTTGAAGTGACAGACCCAATGCGAGCAATCCCCAACTTTTCACAGCCATGAACCACAACGTTGTGCCTTTACCACTTTTTCGTTAAAAATGGTTATTCAAGGGGCTCCCGAGTGGCGCATCCATTAAAGACACTGTGTGGAGTGCAGGATGCGGCCTATAGCCTGGAGGTCGCTGGTTCAGGTCCAGGCTATTCCACTGTCGACCGTGGTAGGAGTTCCCAGGGGGCAGCGCACAGCTGGCCAAGTGCTGCCTGGGTGGGAAGGGTCTAGGTCGGCCAGGGTGTCCTCGGCTCACCGTGCACCAGCAACCCCTGTAGACTGACCCGGAGCTGCATGGTCCTTCAGTGTAGCTCAGAGGTGGTTGCATGGCGGGCCCGCAGAATGAAAAGAAGCGGAAGGCCGATGGCACACATTTTGGAGGACTTGTTTGTCCGTCTTCGTCCCTCCCCAATCAGCACGGGGATGGCAGCAGTGAGTCGGGTTGAAATAAAAATAATTGGACATTTCAAATTGGGGAGAAAATAAGAAATATAACTGCCAATTCCAAATAAAAAAAAAAAAACAGCTAGTGTTTTTTAAGTATCGCTGGAATAGCGGATCTCGGTCTGATTGTTGAGTAGCCTTCATTGCGAGGGCAGTTCAAGAGAATCCCTGAATACAGACCTGTACTGATGGATGTCTTCAAAGGACTTGGTGTTGTTAATGGCAAAGACACACAGGAAGCCTTCTCCTGTCCGCATGTACTGGTCCCTCATTGCACTGTACTCCTCTTGACCCGCAGTGTCCAAGATATCTAACAAACACGTCTCTCCATCAATTACTACCTGTTTTCTATAGGAGTCCTGTCGGCAGAGACAAAATGAGGAAGAAGCTTGTTAGACACAAACTGCTCTAATGGGAGAATTGCAGATCAGCAGCTTGGAAGATATGACACTACAGTCTAAAAGTTGGCTATGTGTTTTAGAAATATGCTACAATGTTAGGTTTTTGTTTTTTAAACTGCACACATACTACACACCTACTCGTGTGCTATTAGTTTGAACAGATTTTGCAATGGTTGCTAATAATATGATGTACTAAGATTTGTACTTTGTAACTTAAATACTAGTTTGCACCCATGCTTTTCTAATGTAGCAAAACTAGCAAGAAACTCCTGAGGTAGATGTAGAAGCTCTTAAAGTATATGGTGCTAACAAAATACTTCAGTAAATCTTACCTAATATATATTGCAATCATTTTGCAGGTCTCAGATTTCCCTATATGAAAAATGCAGACATTATGAGAAAGGTGAATTTGATTTTTTTAAATTGTAATTTATATTAATTTATTTTACACTTTTGGTTAACTTCATAAGATCACCTGAAGGAATAAAGTCGACACTGAAAACACATCAGTCATATAAAAAGTAGTGACTGTTTCTCAAATGTGTGTCAGTGCATCTAGCTTCGGGGAGTTTGACAGATAAATAAACAGCAAACATTTAGAATTTTTTTATTTTTTATTTTTTTCTAGAGAAATCTCAATTTAAAATAAATTGCACTCAGGAAAAAAAAAAAAAAAAAAGAAAAAGTTCTTAATTGTTTTTCCAACAAGGACTCCAGAAGCAAGTCAGGTGTGTCAGATACGTTCCTTCAACAGGAAGTGCAGGACAGAAAAGAGCGGGAGAGTTTTATTGTTTACAAATGCTATGAAAAAATAGCATTAAAAATCAAATCCACGTTCAACATAATGTGTGTGTCTTTCATGTAAGAAAATGTGATCTACGAAGTAGAGAATATGTATTGGATTTTTACCGTTTACTATAAATTAACCTTCAAATTAACCACCAAAAAAATAAGGTTCTGCAAACACAGATTTAAAATGTAACATATTAATTCCTGTGAATGTGTTATTCGCTGTAAAGTTGGTCTTTTTGATTATTATAGATGAATTACTACACAGCTATACATGAGTCAGAACGAACATGTATCATGCCTTTGTATCAGAATTGTCTCTGTATTTCACATTTGGTACAATAAACCAGTGGTTTAGGAATATAGAGATTCTCAGTTACAAAACAATTGCATTAGCTTAACTATTTCAGGTTAATATTGACAGAAAGACTCCTCCTTTTATTCCCAGGTTACGAATTGAAGGTTTGGTGAATCCTTAAGCGGGAAATATTTTCTGGTATTGGTGTTCATTTGGTTATTCTGAATAGGTTATTAGTTTTTTGTTCTGTATGTAAAATAATACAAGAACTCGTGGTTCTGAGTAAATATTTTTTATACCAGATCTCATTTTGGAATCTATCTTACAGTCATTCAAATCCAGTGACACAATGACGCTTAGTTTCTAAGCAGGTGCAGAGCTTAATATAAGGAAAGTCATTCTCCAAATTCAGATCATTTAAATTAGGTACAGTATATTAACATTTTCTTTTCCATACTTGTTACATTAACAGAATTGATTCCAGAGTGCTGTGGTTATTTCACATGGTGTATCCTCTCCGGTAGTTTAAGAGGTTTGAAGTATTGCAGTGCCATTGACACAGAATGTAAAAAGTCCTGCCTAAGTCCTGCCTAATCCTCAATAACTTGAACTTAAGAGCGCAAGGTAAATCAGAGATTTAATAAGAGGACTCTGCTGAAACAGTGTAATGCTATGAAACAAAAGGACATTGATTACAATGTGCTTGTCATATTGCAATACGAAAGGAAATACTTTCCGACAATTATTCCCTGGTTGATCTGAGGCTCAATGCTTGCTTCTTGTAGAAACCAGATTCTAGGGAGTACAAAGACGAAATGCTGGTCTTGGGGGAAGCACACGTGTCCAGGTCACGGGATTTATTTTACAGTTAGTAAGAAGCAAAACAGAGAAGAAAACAGCTAGCCAGTAAATGCAGTTCTAGTGAGCGTTCAAGCAGATGCATGATGACTAGTAATAGTCTTGAAGAGAACACTTTGAACACTGTGTGCACATCGTGATCAGAGTTAAAAGGATGGCTCAGGCTATTAATGATATAAAGTGGACAGTAGGGGGAGTGAAGTGGTAAGCCCTGCCATTCACACCCTTTTCAAATCATGAGCTTCATTTCTGTGTGCTTTACTGGGAGCTTACAAAGGTTATAGCTAACAAAATAAGTCCACAAATCCTGCCTGTCATGCACTTGGTTCACTATCCCTAACTATCTCAGCAGTTTGAAAGAAACATATAGTAAACAAGTAGTGTAATTTTAAAACATGATATCTGGTACTACACAATGTTAAAGAATGTGTTCAGTACGATTGTCTTCCAAGTCTGTTACTGCTTTACTTACTTGTGGGTCAAAGCAGTGATTAGGGTGTAGGATGAAAATGTATTGGAAATATCATACAAGAGTAAAATGTATTGGTTAAAATGATTGAAGAGATAAAAGCACATGCAGAAACGTATGGAATGAAATATGGTAAACAATTAACCACAGTAACTTTGTAGAAGAGACTGATTAATGGGTGGTTGCACTTGATTGGAGTCACGGGTAAAGGGCTACATTCTTCTGATAATTGGTGAGAAAGTTACACTCATCTTTTAATACAGTTACATAGCTAGGGCACATCAAAAAGCTCTATCATGACCAGAACATGCATCACAAGCCATATGCATCTGGGGATCTCGTGTGGATTGATAACTCAGCTAAGCTCATAATAAGCTTTCACCGCATTGGAAAGGACCGTATAAAGTACTTAAAAGAATCGCGCAAGGTAAATCCTACCACAAACTCAGTTTACTACTCGACCACCTTTATGCTCCTCAGGTTGCCCCTCCTTCCCTCTCCCCCTTCTAACCTCTCTCCATTGCTGATGTTTCAAGCTTACTGTTTAAATCAACTATTGCCACATGCCCCCCCCGGACCCCTCGCCGACTAACCTTATCTGTCTCTGTGCTTCTGATCTTGCTCACTCCATTATGCATGCTCTCAACCTGTCCCTGGACTCTGGCTCAGTTCCTGCTGCCCTTAAGCTTGCCCGAGTTATGACGGTGCTCAAAAACCCTCCCTTGACCAGGCTGACTTATTTAATTTCCATCGCATCTCCGATCACCCTTTTCTCTCAAAAACTCTCAAAAGGGTTGAAGCAGTCAGCTGATGAAACATCTCACAGACAACAATCTGCTTGAATCTCTACAGTCTGTATTTCCGGCCGCATCACAGTACTGAAACTGCTGTGCTCCGGATTGTGAATGATCTCCTGCTCAATGCCGATGCTGGTGCTCCCTCTGTACTTGTCCTCCTTGACCTAACAGCTACTTTTGACACCATAGATCATGGCATTCTTCTTGACCGCCTTCTCTGGTATCGCTGGAATCTCTGGAACCTGTCTCTCCTGGATGTCCTCTTACCTAGCCGGACACATGCAGTCTGTTTTCTATGCTGGATGCAGTAGGATTACATACCCAGTCACTTGTGGTTTCCCCCAAGGATCTGTCCTTGGGGCCCCTTCTCTTCAGTATCTACATGCTTCCCTTGGGTCACCTCATCCGCCAACACAGCCTCATGTTTCACTCCTATGCTGACAACACCCAGCTCTACTTAAAACTCGACCCTGGTAGCCCCTCTGCCATGGTCCCGCTCTCGGCTTGCATTCAAGACATCAAGGCCTGGATGGCTGTCAATTTTCTTCAACTGAACTCCTTCTACTCTGATCTAAAACTCAACTTAAGAATCTAAATATAGCTGCCCTGAACCTTGGAAACTGTCTGCAGCTGTCTTCCCCCATAGTATGATATTTTGTCATGCATTTTTCTCCTCTCCACTCGACAACTGCAACTCTCTATATGGTGGTCCAGCTGCACTGGCTACCTGTAAAGTTCAGGATTATTTTCAAAACTCTACTGCTCACCTACAATGCCCTTCAACACACAGGTCCTGAGTACCTCCTCAACCAGCTGACCCGCTAAGTGTCTGCCTGCAAGCTGAGGTCCTCTGACTCTGGCCTACTTGCTATCCCCAAGCAAAAGTGCATCACACTTGGAGAACACTTGTTTAGCTTCACGGCTCCGACTTTTTGGAACTCTCTCCCAGATTTGGTGTGTGAGGCTCCCACAGTCGTTCACTTTAAATCAACTCTCAAGACCCACCTGTTCTCAATTGCTTTCCATGCTCTGATATCTGCTATTAGCTGCTGTGTTCCTGCTACTATTTCATGCATTATTCTACTATCATGTATTATGCACTTTCCACTGTATTTAATGTATTATGCATTGTTACTGTATCATGTTTATTATGCATTTCTTTATTTAAAGTTTTATGGATTTTCTTGTTACTGCATCTTGGTAAGCACTTTGTGATGGTGGTCCACTATGAAAGGCGCTATATAAAATAAAGATTGATTGATGGAAAAAAAATACATGAAGAATGGAGTTGTGGCCATTAATACAGTAACAATTGGTGTATAGTGACTTCAATAAATATCATTTTTAGAATATACTTGTTATAAAGTCACTACACTTGTCCATTTCCACATAGTGAGAAATACAGACAATGTTTTTTGTGCATTTTACTTTTGAAGATTTGGGTGAGTTACTTACAGCAAGCAAAAACATGAGAAGAAACAGATACTAACAATGTCTCTCTCGAACACTGCATTAAAAAGTTCCTTAAGGTTCAGTAAATTAGGATCACTATTTTAGTCCCATCATGCTCCTATTAAATGCAATATTCAATATTAGGCCACCCCTGTATTCAGTGTTAAGGCAACCGTCTGTAGTCCCAAATACACTATTAAATGAACTGTATCACGACCAACACACTGTGAACTACAAACCACATCTAGCTATCTATCATTTTCATTAAAAAAAAAAAAAAAAAAAGATTTACATTTTTTTTTTATGTCTATTAGAAACTAAAACAGAAAATGTAATCAGGTTTGCATAAAATGAATAATATATAGTAAAATTCTCTGTCACATGTCCCCTCAGTAGTAAGGCCAAAACATTTCCCTCTATAAAAGATCACATTTTGTTGATTGGCAATTATAAGCAGGTTTCACTGTATTTGCAAGTAATGTTATATTATGAGTATATCCAAACACTGATGAAGGCCCAGATGCTGATCAGGCTGTCTGCACAATGTTACTATACAGGCCAGGCTGTCTTCACAGTGTTACTGTACAGGCCAGGCTGTCTTCACAGTGTTACTGTACAGGCCAGGCTGTCTTCACAGTGTTACTGTACAGGCCAGGCTGTCTTCACAGTGTTACTGTACAGGCCAGGCTGTCTTCACAGTGTTACTGTACAGACCAGGCTGTCTTCACAGTGTTACTGTACAGGCCAGGCTGTCTTCACAGTGTTACTGTACAGGCCAGGCTGTCTTCACAGTGTTACTGTACATACCTCTATTGTTGGATCATATTCGTCTACAAAGTGGTTCTGGATGAGCTGGATGGTTAGTGCGCTCTTCCCAACACCACCAGCTCCCACCACCACTAGCTTGTACTCTGTCATCTCCACAGGCTGGCCTCAGAGCTTCTCTCTGCTGGTGGGGAAGAGGAGACAGGCGGTTAGGAGGAGATGTCCTAGACAAGCCTCGGGGAACCCATTTCACAATTCCAAAAGGCAGGCACAAGCAACTCCATTCCTGGAAGGCCAGGTTTCACGTTAATGAACTAGTTACCTGCTTTAGGAACTGTCTGGTTCTATTAAATCAGAAATGTTGAAACAATGACCTGGTCAGGAAGGGCCACATTTGCCCATCCCTCACTTAAGGAATAAACGATGGGGGGGGGGGGGGGGGGGGGATTGCTGTAAATAATCTAGTATCATTAGGATTATTTGACACACACCAAGTTATTTACCAAAAAAAGATAAATGGGTGGCATTGCATACATATTTTAACTGTCTGTATATAAAACTTTTTTTTTTTTTTAAAGCACTCTAATAATGTTTTTACCTTCCAATCCCGAACCTGACAACTTCAATAGGTCGGTATGCCTTGTTTTACCAAGCAATTCATTACTGAAATACGTAAGGCCTCTTTATTATCAGAGTTTAGGCAATCAGTGATTACAAATCACATGTGAATCAAATGTCTGGGCAAGTACCACAGTTAACAGGGTACCAGAAAATGAAATACTTGCATAAACTGAACCTGTCGTCCACTGTATTTGACATTTTATATGGCTTTACTCTAATCTACAACAATAATTTTAACTATATGCAGCGTACTAACCAGAGATTACATTCTACCAAGGTGAAACTCAGGTTTCAATCCCTAGCTGGCAGTATTTATATGACTGCTTGGTATTTACTGTTCAACCTCCAAATCTGTTGCAGACCAACAGAGAAAATTAAGGAGTCTTTTGTACTTTACCTGAATTTGGAGCATCAGCACTGATGATGCAAAAAAGCAACCAAGGACACGACCTTTGTGTCCTCATAGCTAGTTACGGCCATGACTATATGACCCGAACACCCCCTGCCTGTCATTCAGACGGAGTCTCTCTCAAGTAGAGGCTGAGAATCGTGCTGCAAATTGTGTGGTGGCTTCATGATGAGGACCAATAGAGTAAAGAGAGAGCTTTTGATCATTCCATTTGGGAACGGAGATGGATTCAAACCTAAGAAGCAACAGAGATGAAGGTACACAAGGCTAGTCAATTATCCAGCAGTACCATCTGGTCCCCTTCATAAAGTTTCTTGGAATATATGAGTAAGGACTGGTTTCACAGGCCCAGATTAATATTGGACTACCTAATATTAATTTAGGGAAGGTAGAGCTAATCGAGGCCCTTGAAACCAAATGTTTGTGTTTAAAGTTATGGTTTAACAGCAGATCCCATTCTACTGCAAGATCTTGACTCCATAATTTGTTACACACTTCTAGTTTAGAGTGCTTGTCATAAAAAACTATCTGGCAGGAAGCAGAGCTTTTCAGTAGCTGTGTTCTGTCAGTGTGTTGGCCCGTACCATTTCCTTTATGTGAGGACTACATGTTCTCCTGGGTACCAGGAACAGCTGCTAATGGCCAATGCTGCTCTGATGAGCCACGGTGAGGCACAGTGATCAATGCAGCCTTTCAAACAGAAGAGGCCTCCTTCCTTCTGAAAGGTGACAGAGTTCACATTGACTGTTTGCAATGTTTCAGCTACAACACTAGTCTGGTTTCTGACTGGTATCGATCAACAACAAGCAGACCGTGACTAATGAAAAAAACGCCTGTAGAACAAAACAACCCTGCAAAGTGATGCAATTTTAAGTTTACTGAAGCATTGGTGTAGGGCACCATTCCCATGCCCCAGAGTTCTGGGACCACATTGCTGGATCACAGCGCTCTTTCATAAACTGTTCACCTCCAGGGGCATTTTGTTTTTACAATTCCTGCCTAACTTCAACAGTTAGAAGCCATCTAAGTGCTGTTACTCTTTTATGAGACTTCATGCAGACAACATTTATATGCATATGGAAAAGAATAAGCAAAGAACAAATGACCTTGCACTGCACTTCTCCTCCTGTATAAACACCATAGTTGACCTCTATATTTAACATTGTGAGGTTGCCAAACAGTTGTAATGGTGAGCTGAAAGCAATGCAAGATTCAATATTTTAGCTTTTATTATCAAAACAACACGAAAAAAAACCACTGAAAAAAACGTGGAAAAATAAAATAGAGTTCTTCAAAAGTCCAAACAACAAAAAAAAATTAAGTCAGCCCAAATACAGGGTTAAGCTTGGCTTTAACAGAGGATTAGCTTGCCTCTAGCCTCTCCAAACATCAAAACAGTTACTGAGTTCCTCTCTGCTGCTGCTATTATGTCAGTGGCCTTAAAAGTCCCATCAGGGAGTGTCATCCTGGGCAGCCTGAGTCAATATAAATATGGCAAGCTGAAATAGCTGCCAGGTAGACCTGAAGTGTGGAGGGAGATTTCCCTTCCTCAGACGAGTCCTGCACAATTGCAGTATAACTGCCACAGGGCATGACGTGGGGTCCACTACACGCGACTGACATCTCGTCTAGAACACACACCATTTGTAGCCGTACTGGGAGCAGTTGGACGCTGGTCTGGCATTCTGAAGGATGATAATGACCCCGTCAGATAACCCCAGGTGATTCAAACATCACCGCCACAGAGTGCCCCACGCCTAACTCAGCAGGTCGCGACGGGCCAGCAACTCCTACGGCTGACATGTGCCAGTATCAAGAACCAGGGCCCGGTTGCACAAAAAAAGTCTAAGACTTAGTTTAAGTCCAGCGAAATTGGTCTAACATAAGACCTTGAGAGAAGTCTGTTGCACAAAGCAAAACTTAGTACGTCTCACATAAGACTGGTCTTAAGTTACAGTTGCTAAGCAACGAAGACCGGTCTTATTTTTGAGTCTGTTTGAAAAAACAAAAAATGGTTGCACGCAAAGTGAAGAAAATAAATTTTAGCGAAAAAGAAAAAAATTGGCAATTGCACTATAAGTAATTATTTAAAAAGTACTATTGGGGAGGTTACAGGTGTAATTAGAAAATTCTGACAAAAATAAATCCTGGCAAGAAATGACAGAACGGGTAAATGCCATCAACCCAGCCGTAAGTTGTGCTGTAAATGAGATTTAAAACAATGGAAAAATCTACTGTCCGAGGCCAAAAAAGAATATTAAAAAGAAAACAAAAACTGTTGGCTGACGATTTGTGAATCGCTGTGAAGACTCCAACAACATTCATAAAACTTCCAGTGGAACAGAAATGAATTGCCACACAATCTTGAATGACAAAGGGGATGCTGTGGCTCCTGTTAGCTGCAGGCTCCAAGTCATCTTTTACATTTCTACTAAAGTTAATACGTCCTCGCAGTGGAAACGCAGTTTTTAAAAAACTGCAATGTTATTTAAGGGATTGTGTCTGTCCTTAATAGTCTTTCCCTACGAAATGCCCTTTAATTAAAAAAAATCAGCAAAAGCTATCGGTGGTGCTGCCATGCTGGCTTCTATAGCAACAGATACTTGTTTCCCATTTAAGCTAGGTGAGAGGGAGGCTTAAAAAAAATACTTCAATTTAAGATCAGGCTCAAATTAAGACTTTTTTAAGTTCTTCTAAACCTCTCCCAGATGATGCTCACCACCTCAAGGTGAATCTTCCACTCTGAGCTGCTGGGGACTCTCCTTGAGAGGAGATCTGCAGCCCAGGTTGACAAACTAGGCAGATGTACTGCCCGCAGTGAGAGGAGGTTCTCAAGTGCCCACAGCAAAAGCTTGCAGGCCACACAATGGAGACTGAGCAACCCAAGGCCACCCTGGTGGTTGATGTAAGCCACCACGGCTGTGTTGTCTGTAGGGACAATCACATGTACAAAAAATTCTGCAAGGCCAGGTTTGCAAAACGGCATTTGAATGATGGATATGAGTTCTAGTCAAAGGTTTTGTGGAGTAATGAAACAAAAAATCAAGCTGATAGTCATTATCTTTGGAAAAAGTCTGGTGAGGCGTACAAAGAAAAGAACACCAAACCCACTGTCAACAATTTTGCGTTGAAGAATGGTCAAAACTCATTAATGAATCATGCCAAAAGCTCATTGACAAATATCTTAAATTGCTTAAAAGAGGTTATTATTGCTAAAGGTGCCTCAACTAGCTGTCAATTTATTTTTTCTTGTCAGGATATGAATAGTTTTGAATTAGCATTTTTTGAGTATTTTGAAAAAAAAATTGCTGAAATAAGTAAAATTGTACAAATCTGTTTCTTGTAATTTTTTTCCTTATTCACAAAAGCAAAACTTACTACAAAAGATTTTTCCTGTAATTATTTGTTTAAGAAATTTCCACAAACTATAAATGGATGGAAAAAGGAATGGAAGGGGATTCATAACAAGCAGACAGCAATCCATGTACGCATTGAACAACAGCAAACAGTTTTTGCCAAACGTGCTCTCTTCTGGTCACGTTTCAAGTTTTTAAAATCCTGCAACTAGCTTCCTGGGTAACCCCACCCAAAACAGAATCATACTTCAAACCAGCTACAGGGTTAGACATGGCACAAGCCTTCTACTGCTGTACCTGTCTGTAAACAGGGATTTCTATCAATCAAGGTGACTCAGCTGCTTGCTAGATAGATTGACATCAACCAGAATATCTGATGTACACTTCAAAAGTTTGAGTACACTAAAATGCAGTTTTTTTTTTTTCTACAGACACACCCACAAGCAAGGAACAGCTTTACCCAACAGGGAAGTTGGCATAACACATTACACTGTGCAAACAGCAAGACACAACTGTCAGTGAGGGAAATTATTCACTTTCCTGTTTTATCAAAATACATCTTAAACAAAAACTACTGCTGGGGAAAACTTTATCACGTTTAAAAACTACTCTTTCAAAAATTATACAAACAAGATTCTTTATTAGCTGGAAAACATAAGGATAATATTTACAGTAAAAGAACCTGAGACTATCAAACAATTTTAAAAAGGAGAGAAACAGTACTCTTCTGTACAGCGTGCTATTTATTTAAGCATCATTTGTATGATTGATACATGTTTATAAATTGTTTCATGTTAATGAATACAAACATGGCCATTTTTGCCACAGAACACATTTTACGCATTGTTTGTCCAAATATTTGTCCCAACATTGACAAAACCCAGCAAGCCTCATTTAAAAATGCTGGCACTAGCCAGTGTTCTTTTGGGAATGTACAGAATTGATTTTGAAATACACGTCTTCTCCGTTCTCACTGACTGTCCATATTGAGAAGTTGCACACAGATTGCCACACTATTTCCCCCGAATGACAACGCAAAACAAGTGGCATTAAGCTCTTCCAGCAAATCTAAGAGACTCAGTTTATGATGTACAGACTCGATCAAACACCCCATACCCCAAATAAATTTACAGGGTGGTAAAAGGTAAGCACTATTGAGCAATGCAGTAGCAACAGTATATGAAGTTGGTGGATCTTGATGTTATAGATCATTTTTAATAATGACAATACTGATAAACTATATTGGCTGATAAATACATACCATTTTCCTAGTTCACTAGATGACACTGTTTCTTACAACTAGATAGACAGTGCTGCTCTAGTGTTCCACATGTCTAGTAAAAAAAAAAAAAAAAACTTTATGAACAGCAGCTCCTGAACCCAACCTTAACAGATCAGAAAGTGAAAATTATATTAGAAAGTCAGCAAAATATAAATAAAAACATCATTAAAAGCAAATTAATCTTATTTATTAGTTACAAGTTACATGGTATATTGGTAGGGTCTTACTTTCAAACCACAGCCAAGTGTGAATGAGCTTAAGCACAAGCTGAAAGAATGCAGCAACTGAATTTATTTATTTTGAATTTCTGGGGATTCTAAACTCAGTGCTCATGGGTACAGATTGCACCAGAAGTCTACCTCAGTACTACCAGCTATTCTATCCTGGGCCTCTATCAAGCAGAAACAGACAGATCTACAATCAGACTACTCCCCAGCACTATACCAATTCAACTTGTGACCCAAGATGGAGTCAAACCAAGCTATCAGAGGTGCAAGAAGCTAGTAAAATCCTACTGTGATTCATTTAGTGCAGGGGTGTCAAACTCAATTTTACCAAGGGCCATATCTTAATTTAACATTTGATTCACGGGCCACAAAATGCACACCTTTTACATATACACATGCATTTTAATAGGTGAGAGTGAAAACGCATGTTTATATTCACAGTTTTTAATATATACATATGTATGTTATATATGACTTACTAATTTAAAACACATTATCTATCTTACCTGGTTGCTGCCCTGTGCATTCTCATTTACTAAAGAAATATGGCACCTTTTTCGTGAGACAAGCTTGTTAATATGTTTTGTGATGAAATGATCTTTAGCTTCAGCACAAAAAGATGCTTGTCATTCAGGCAAGATCTTTGAGCAGATTTATTAATCTTCATCAGTAGAAATAGCTGTTCACAGAAGTGCGTACTGCCAAACATTGACATGGCCTGTGCAGCCTGAATGCGGAACTGTGGGAATGTGGCTGGAAGGAACGGGTAAAACTGCTCAGCCGAGACAGAATCACTATTGCACTGCAATTCAATCAATTCCATCTGGATGTCTTCTGGTGCAGTTTCCACATCTACGCCAAATGGGTTTGAACAAATCTGGAACTGTAACTGTTTAGTTTTGCAGCAAACGCGCTACCAAGAAAAGTAAAATCCGCCATAGAATCACAAACAGCTTGGCACGTTAGTAAATGGGAAAGGTTTCCTTGCTGCATGTGTTTTTCCCACACATGTAACTTTAGCTGAAGCACGTTAACACCGTCATACATTTCAGTTATGACTTGTTTACAGCCTTGCAGTTTCACATTTAAATTGTTGAGCTATAGCTCAGAGAAATCCTAAATCACACAACCACTTTGCATCTGAAAGCTGTCTAATTTCTTTCCCTTTATTGTGCATGAAATGAAGCCATTCAAATAACCTTGTAAGTACTGCACTGCGGCTAAGCCAGCGAACTTCGATGTGGTGCGGCAAATCACCATATTGAGCATTAAACTTGTAATGCAACTTTTGGAATTGCCAGCGATTCAAACCTTTCGCCCTGACGAAATATATTGTTTTCACAACCGTGACCATTATATGATCCATTTTTACCTCCTGTAGTTTTGTGCACACCAAAGCAACAAGCCCGTTTTTTTCACCACAAATGGGAGGCGCTCCGTCTGTTGTTGTCAATCCAACTAATTTCTCCCACTGTAATTTCCTGTTGCGCGCACACTTCAAGCTGTTGAAATATATCGTTTGCTGTGGTAGTAAGGTGCATAGCTGCAACATCCAAAAGCTCTTGGGTAATAGTGAAGTCTACATCAACACCCCGAATAAAAATAGATAACACAGCGGTATCAGTAATATCTGTGATCTTGTCAACAGCAAGAGAAAAGGCTATGAAATCGCTTGCTTTTCAATGATCTCTCTTGAAGATCGGTAGCCAGGTCATTCACTCTTTCAGCCACAGTATGTCTTGAAAGACTTATATTGGAAAACACACACTTTTTCTCAGCACACCGACTATTTCTGTGACTTTAAGCATGCAGTCTTTTACAAAAGTGCCATCAGAAAAGTGATTTGACAACTTTGCGATTAGCTCTGACACACAACTTGCCTTTACTGTTGCATCACTTTCACTTTTTGCCTTTTTAAACATGTTCTACTGTAAATCAAGGGTTCTTTTTAATTCGGCCAGCTTTTCTTGCCTTTGCTTTCCTTCAAACTCGCCATATTTTTCTTTGTTTCGTTTCAGTGGTGCCTTAAATTGAGTTATTTCATCACCGCAATACTTCCCTTACATACGAAGCAAATGGGGTTTTCTTGCTGCTCTACGAATAAATATTCAAACTCCCACCTTCCCTGAATCAATTTGCCTTCCTTATCGATCTTTCTTTTCTTGGACATTTTGAGAGTTATATTATCATTTTTGATGTCCAGTATGCTACAGTGTCTAACGAAAAACACGCCTTAAGCACCAAGCACAAGATATGATTGGCTGTCTCTCGTTGTCTTCTGTTCCTTTAGCTCTGAGCTTCCCGCTACTTTTCTTACGTGTAATAACCCAATAGACTCAAACTGGGCCAGGCCAAATTACACTGTAATGAATGAACTTTGAGGGAGGCTGGATAAGGATACCTCAAAGGGCCGTATTCGGCCCGCGGGCCTTGAGTTTGACACCCCTGCTTTAGAGGGAACAAATTACAGCAGGTGTTGCAAACTAGAGAAGGTTAACACGACTAGATTTAAATTTAGTAACGACTGTGAAAGGACACTGATTGTATATATGATTCCCCAGCTGTTGAGGGAATTCAATTATGTAGTAGGATGACATCACCCCAAGCTTCCTGATGCCTCTGGGACTGCAGTGATAATCCTCACTTGGACATCTGATATTCCCAGCCTCTGCTTCTGATAAATGACTCAATATGCATTAAATAAAATGAAAGGGAACTTGGTCAACTAACCTAAGAATAACTACAAAAAATCCATTTGGAGCCTAGTCACAAAGCATGTATTGATCTAAGAAAGAGAACAGAGTGTTCTACATTTACCACTATACAACTGGTCATTACATTTAGACACTTGACATGGTGTTTTACTCAATATATACCCAACTGGGATAAGCCTCAGCTGGATTTTTAGAGCATTTTACAGTACTAGACGATCTACTTTGATTACATCACCTATGCATCTGTAAGGGTAATACAATCCAGGGTGATTCCATGGCACTGCAACAATATCAAGTCTAAATGATCCAGCTGTGGTTCATTGTACAGCTTGAGTAAATCCCACCTCTGATGTGGGGGGATAAATATAGCTCTGGTTATTAATGAAAACCATCACACCTGATTTATATACAGTGGCACCAAAATAAATAAATCAAGAACTAAAACTTCACTGCTGCATCATATCATATCTACACTTTCAACAGGTTCTGGACAAAGTTCTAAAATCTGCTACAGCATTCTTTTGTGTGGAGTTCTGTGCAGACATTGCTACAAGGACAAGTATCAGGTTGAGGCAATGAGATCTCAGCAAACCACGGTACAAATTTCCATAAGCTTGTTCATTTTCCCCTTTGTCACTAAATGATGAAGAAACAATGTTGCAAAAGCTGACATGTAAGCCGGAACAATGTAATACCTTAATGCAAAAAACTTTAACATTGAACAACACAAGTTCTCTAACATTTCGTCCTAAACAGTTTAATATCTTCTGATGGGCCTTTTTCAATAATTCCCTTCGTTCTCGATTGCTGTTTCTGCTTCGATCATTATTTAACAGGCCTATTAACCAATGTCCCTTTTCAATCACTTCTGTTTAATACAGATTTTTCAAGATATGCAAATATTTTTCTAAAACATGCTGTAAATGATCCATTGCATCCTGGCACCTTTGCTGTAGGCACATGAAACACATTACTTCACCTTTACTGTGTCACATGTTGTCCATATCGCAGCACTTTACTTCCCCAACATATTCTCATACATCGTAGGTAAATAACCTAGACAACTATTTTTTTTCGACTTTTACTTGGGAAGGTTCATCAGGAGAATGAGAACTCTTCTTCTGAACACTGTAGTGTAGATCATGCTCCCTCAAATATGCTGGTGCTCGGATTGAAATGAGTGCCCCACAGTGATTATACAGCCATACAGCACAAACTGGGTTACAGTTACAGAGCAGCTGAATGCCAAGAGGCATGCAAGCAGATTTCCATAGTAGTTGTTATCATGTTCGCCCAACACACTATAAAATACAGTTCATGCACAATTCAATAGCCTTAAGCATGAATTACATTACTGGATTCTCAATCCATAAGCCAGATTGCAGGAGGGATGAAGAAACATTTGCCCTAATCAATATCTGGGCCAACAGTTCAATCCAGAGAAGCTTGGATGGAAGCGTCAGTAACAAGCTGCTTCTGGGGCATCGATACACGCATTGTGCACTTGCGTCTGTCACCCGGGTAAACCCTGCTTTATCAAAAGCATTGTGAAATCGCATAGCCGACCCGCATGGCACCAGGTCCTGCCCCAGGTAGGTTCCGACCCGGGTAAAGCATGCCAGTGTGAAAGGGGCTTAACTTTGCAGTACATTTTCCAAAACAGTAACCAAAGGTTCTTTTGCACAGGGCTGAAGTTCTATTTTTAAAAGACAGTTGTGACTTTCTAACCTTTATTTCTCTCAGCAAAACAGACTTATTCGAAAGGTTTCTGGGATAATAAACTTAAGATCTGCTGCAGAGGCTTAACCACTAAACCTGCAAGCCCTGTCTGGACAGCAGCACTGTAAATAGGTTTGCTGTCTGTCTATAGCATACACACTAAAATGTACAAACTATAGCACTGATAGGAACCCCAGGTTTAATTCCCAAAACACTTCAAAAGACAGACTGCGAGGTTTTACCATTCCTGCAGCGACACTAAAAGCATAAATAAAGCAATGGAGTCTAACAAGTGAACGAGAAAACAAATTCTTTATTTCAATTCACTGTTGAAAGTGAAGTGCCTTCACTCTTGCTTTCTCCCTGCTAAATCGGCTGTTGAAATTCTGAATACAGGTCTGTGTTACTGTAAACTCCTGGTTGTGATCTTCATACATACAGCTCTTGCTAATTTATTTTTTAAACAAAAAGTGGGCTTCCACCTTTAAAAATAATGAATACAGTGCACCCCCTTTATAACGCTGTAGTCAGGAGCCATAGTTAAGAGACTCTGCTGTTTGTGTTCCACTTGTAACGGGAATACTAGTGTTAGTGCAATGGCATTACGGGGCAAATGGGAGCTATGAACGTACTGCATTATAACCTGTTCCGCAGTATAAAGGCATGCCTTATAAATGGGAGCACTGTACTTGCACATTATTTCTTGAAACTTTCTTTCACACAATGCAGTGTACCCAAGTAGACAAGTTGAAAATAAGTACTTTGTTTCTCCAAAACTAAACATTGCTTAACAAAATACTTCAGATGACAGTTGGAAATCTCTATTTCCTGCAAACTGTAGATAAACGAGAAGAGATCTGTTTTCTAGCCTTTTTTTCTGATCTTTCTGTTCCCTTTTCTTGGATGCTGTAGAGGTGCCTGCCTGTGTCCTTTGAACTGTCCGTTTTGTTTTTTGAAAGTGCTGTACCCTACTCAGAAACAATCATTCACAATTTAAACATCGTGTTGTTCTTATTAAAAACAAAAAAACATATACTATGGTTTCATTTTGAACACAGTAATAAAAACAATTACTTGCCATGCTGACGTTTATACATTGGTATTAAAGGTTGAATAAACACACCGAGTATCAAAAGAAACTTAGCACTATTATAACACATTTATTTATTTAAATTTTTTTAAAGTTATATAAGTGATGGACATTGACAAAATGTTTTTTGGTTTCTTTTTAATCACTCAATCATTCATCCTTGACCATGACACGCTTGAGTGACTATGACTGAAGCATATGCACTTAATCACCTAATTAGTGCGACAGTTGATTGGACACGGGATATGGAGTGATTTCAGCTGTTGAATTGCAAACTTGAATAAAAGCAATAAAAAAAAACACCAATATGCCACGTCTGCCAAGAGAGCAGCGCCTTCATGCAATCGGCATGTTGGAGGCTGGACTAGGGCAGCGTACTGTGGCTCGTTGTCTTGGGTGCTCAAAGCCAGCAATTTCAAACCTGGTGAGATGGTATAACCAGACACACTCTGTCAGTGACAGGCCACGAACTGGGAGACCAAGAGTCACAACACCTGACCAAGATCGACAGATCATTTTGTAGCATATTCGTGATGTCAATTGTTAATCAGCACAATAAAAAGTCACTGCACCTGCTCTAAAACAGAGTTTGTCATTTTTTCGATCACATCTAGTGAATTTTATCCAAATATAAGCGATACGTTTCTTTTGATGCTCAGTATATATTCAGTCTAGAAAAAAGGGAAAGATGGGACTTGATTAAAGTCTAGAAACACTTAAATGGAATAAATAAAATGAACCCAAGACACTATTTCAAAGGTAGCGCAGTGAGTAGAACAAGAAGGTAGGAAGCACTTTTTTGCACAGAGTTATAAATGCATGGAATAGTCTACCAGGTGAAGTAGTAGGATCCAACACTGGAAACATTTAAAAAAGACTAGATTATGTGCTTTTAAATTAGATCCCCCAAGTAGGGGAGAATGGCATGCTAACAAGGGACGAGCCTTGATAGACTGAATGGCCTTTTCTCATTCCCAATCTTTTTTTTTTCGTGTTCTTGCCTATTTTATCTAAAAAAAAAAAAATCTAGCTGTGGATTATCTTACAAGATAGTTCTGGTGCCTTTGCTATACAATGGCAGAGTAGGTGGAGTAAAAGTGTAGTCCTTGAGGTTCAGGACTAAATCTCCTAGAATGCTTTGGGGCTAGAGGGATCCAGAATGAGAAACACCTGGCTCTAAAATGTAACGAGGGACACCTGCCTGTGTTCAAACAGGCAGCTACATAAAAGCAAGTCAATGTCTCTGTGTCAGTTGTCTGTCTGTAGATAGACCTCTGTGGTCAGAACTGCAGAAAAAGTGCTGTGTTTAATACTTCTTGGTATAAGTGTTGGGTTTTTGGTTACTGGGAAACGGTTTAGTCTGCTTGACGTTTAAGAACTTGTAACAGGTTAGTTAAGCACTCCTTAGGGAAGATTTGAAAATAAATACAAAAGACAAAAAATATATAAAAACTGTCCTGTTTGGAATTCAGCTGTGGCACAGAGAATTGTCATTTACACTAGAAGATCCTGAAAGTGGTAAAACAAACATTTCCTTGTCTGCTTTATAGGGTGTGGCCAGGGGCAATTGACAATCAATCATTCAATTACCACCTGGCCACATTCCACACTTTTCCATTCAAAGAATTAAACACAATTTCCATCACCACACACGCGCACCCATGTGCAGAGCCTCTGCTCTGCATCATCCTCCCTCTACCCTGTCACAACACGTGGTCTTGAACTAAACATTACAAAATCTTGGTAGCACATCTGTGTGAGCAATTTATTAGCCATGTAGATGCCCCAATAGCAGCTCTGCACATTTCGCTCAGCAGAAAGATGAAAGCCCCAAGCTAAAGTGCTTTCTTCAATTCAGAAACAAGAACATTACCAATCAATACTGCTGATCACAGCTGAGACAACCCCCAATGTGAGAAGCCATCTTAATTCCACTCTCAGCTGTAAGTATCATATGACTGACATAACAATTACCGTAGATGCTGGTTAGGTTGCTGCAGTGCTCTGCTGGACAAACGTGGCTTTTCGTGTTCAAATTTAGAACTAGAAATGGACGAACAAAAACAAAGCAAGGGCTTAATGTAAAGGGAAAGGTATCTCTGATTTACTGTACATATGAATATGTGAAAAGGAATGTAAACAATCTAACAGTGAAACAGTTGTTACATGACAATATCTATAATGAAAATCTGTTGAAACAATCATAAAATAAAGCTGTAAGGACAAAAACTAAAATGTGTGTGAGTTGTTACAGTCAGGATCCATTTTTACTGGACAACACGGTAATGGAACTTAACTGAGAAAATCTAAATCTAGAGCGTTCTTGAGGGATCTCACTGAATCAGCAGCAACAACATGGCAAGCTATTCCATAACCCAACTGACCACTCTGTGTGAAAGAGTGCTGCTGATCCCCTGTCTTAAATCCACTTCATCCCAAAATGTGTCCTGGTCTCTGTGCTGATATTGAAATAGGTACTGGGGTTTAATTTGTAAAACTGCTATACGGTCTCCCCTATCCCTTCTATTTCCTATAGTAAATATACACACTTACCTCAACCTAACTTCATAACGTATTTGTTTCTCTGAACTCTCTCTTAATGTCCTTTTTGAAATCCAGAACTCTTTGTTGTGACAGTAGATGCCCGAAATACATCGGAAGTGTAGTTATACTCTAACTGTAGCTTTCACTGAACCATAGCCCTTTAAGGTAATTTTAGCTCACAAAACAATTCCATAAATGTTAGCCAATTTGCACTTCCATTAGCTACATCGGTCTTAAATGTGCAGTTTTGGAAGAATCAGAATAACACTTGAATTTGGTTATCGGTTAGCACTTGCAGTTCCTGGGTCAAAGCTTGTTACTGGCTGAAAGCCAGTCGTGGTTATTGACAGAAAAGAAGCCAGTGAACGGTGGGGACAATTTCACTCTCCAGGAAGTGCATGATAGTCTAAAAGCATGACTTGTAAACAGACCTTTCTTTAACCTAGCGTAGTACCAGATGTAATGTTTTAAAATGAAAAAGCATGTTTTCTACAACGTGTGTTTCTTTGAAAAGATGTGCAAGGAACTATTTTGTTAGCTACAATTCTTAATACCCATGGTGGAAGTCCTAGAATCTTGTTGATAACTGTTGAGTGACTCCACCTTCCAAATGTTACGGTAGCATTACAAGTAGCATACAGAGGGGTTTCAATTGCCTGGTGCCTAATCATCAGGGAGTGCTTGTGGGTAAAAGATCAATATTAATGGGACAAAAAAAAAAAAAAAAAATTTCTAATGGACTAATCTGGAATACAGGAACACAAGAAAATACAAAAGATTGCTGGCTAAAGTACTATAGAATACAAAGTAGAGGACAGCAAAGTAGAATTGGAACCCGTTTTACTTGACAAGTTTTCCTGCAGGTGGTTGCAACCAACAAAATAATTTCATATTTCTGAGAATGAAGCTGATTACAGTTTACCACTGTGAACAGGCTGGCTGTAGGAGTGACGTCAGGCCAGAAAGGAGTACATACGCAGAGAGGCAATACTGGCAGGTGAAAACCAAAACGCTGCAGCGCTCACTGCGTTTATTAAACAAACAACAATAAAAGGTTGAACAAAAAAACAGCACACAGCACAAACAAAAAGCAGACAGTGGACGAACAGACAAACCTAACACAGTGGACGAACTCTAAACACAAAACCAGTATGGTGCTCGTGCTTCCAGCACTCGGAGCAGTTGTCATATTTACTTTCTTACTTTTTATTTTCTCCTTCTGTTCTCCACTCACCAAACACACAACCTCAAGTGAGTAATATACTGTTGTGCCGGGATTCAACTACCACTTAATTATTCACTTGAATCCCAGGAAGTGAACACATTTGTGCAACCCTGAGCTCATTCTAAAATTGTACGTGTTTCAGTTGTCCTGGTTAACACTTTTAATACAGACCTATAGAAGACACAACTGTATTGGCTGGTGCACTCTCCCCGAGATCTCTTAGCGAATTTGTAGATACAGCTGGTCCTTTCTCTCGCTCTACGTGGTTCAGTGACAAAAGTCAATGACAAGCCATAGTCAAAAAACTTGAAGGACTATTTTAAGGAAGGCTTCTGTTTCTTCAAATTCCATTTTGATCAATTTGCAGTTTATTTAACACTTTTCAACTGTTTGGGGGTTAGAAGTCGTCTTATTATTCAAAGGATGTTTAATTTAGGAAATCTTTATAAACGCTCTTCAAAAAACAGTCCTTAAAAAAAACATTCTTTAAAACTTAATGTTTTCTGATTAGGGTCTATTATCACAATAGTTTTACTGTGTTGAGAATCTTTTAGTTCTTCACTTGTTTTACTGATTCAGGATATGCAAATATTTCAAATACAGCGATACAGATATATTGTCCAACTATTAAACACTCAGTTCTATTTTTTTAAAACTACAATTTAATGGCCAAACATTTTAACTAGATGTGATTTTGACATTTAACTTTGAAAATGTGTCAGTCAGCAAAAGCAGTGATTGGTACTCAAATGCAAGCCAATGCGTGAAGCTACTGGAAATTTGAGTCTGCTGCTATTGGTTGATTTCCTTGGTGTGCTAAAAGTAGTTTGTTTTTTGGTTCTCTGAAATGCGAGTTCCAATTGAAAGGGGATGAAGTGGTCTTCAATGTGAGCTAGCCTTGATATCTGCCGACATCCGGCTACATTGGAACAGTTTCCATGGAAAAAGAAAAACAAGTCTCACCTTTTTCTCACATGTTGCTACAACTGTTTAAATAAAATACCTGTAATTGTTCTTTTCATTGTCAACATCCTGACAACTTTTTACACTTATAACTTTAAAGTCTGTTTCAAAGCTCTTTTCAAATTTTCCACTCTAGTGCAAATAGTGTAAGAATTATTGCCCACATTGTTAAACATAGCAAAAACAACTCATGATGTTATACAGAACAGAAAAGCCAGAGAACTTGTGGTTTTTTTTTTCTTCCTCAAACCGCTGCAGTGACTTTGAGGACAGATCTCAAACCACAGTGCACAACAGCAGCCATTTTGAAAAGAGCACTGAAACAGATTATATAAGTTATAGGTGTAAAAAGTAACAAGGAAAATATAAATTACAGGTGCATTATTTAAACAGTTGTAGCAACACGTGGTGACACGTAACGACATATTTTTCTGAACTCCGTTTTTGACCGTTTTTGGAATTTAAATTTAAATTTTCCTAAATATATGTATTAATTACCCTGACAAAGAAAGAATTGCGTAGCTACAAAAATTAGCAAGATAAAATACTGTCATACCTATACTGACCAGGAGTGGTCAAATTGACCAATACATATAAAACATTATTATTTGTATTTATCAGTCTGGACTTGCAGACATGTATTGAAGTTTGGTTATATCAGTCTGCATTCCTTAAGTAAGCAGTCTGTTGACATTTCTATTGTTTAAATGAGCCTCTTAATAGCCCATCAATCAACCTTGACAGCTCACGATGCCAGGCTGTCTGCACTGTGGTTACTTTAATTCACTTGTTTTTCTAAAATTCATTGTAACACCAATACACATTGCAAATGGATCGCGGAGACGCAAAGCAGTGTTTGGAATTACTGCACATTTTACCAAACATCGATTCTGTGGCAATAAAGACAGACAATGACAACCTGGCTCTGAAGCAGACTGGACACCAACATGATCCCTGGTCAATGTCCTTGGAGGAATTAGAAGCTTTCATTGCACTACTATATGCCTGTGCACAAGGCTACGTCACAAACAGGATTTTTAGTACAGAAGTCTCAGAAGCAGAAAGTATGGCTTCTGGACATGTTTCCATGCAAAAAAAAAAAAAAATTACTTTGGTCAATTGTACGGCTTTTTATTGTGAAGGTGATTTACCTCCCCTTTCAATTCAATTCAATTTTATTTTTATAGAGCGCCTTTTGCAACAGGACGCCACAAAGCGCTTTACAAAGGCAAAAACTATACATATTACCGAACAACAGTAAACATTTAAAAAAAGAACAGAATAAAAACAAAACAGAATATATAAGCTATTATAAAAATATGACTTCAGTCTAAAAATAAATAAACAAACAGTGGGAACAATATCGGGGGCAAGAGGATATCAGCTCATCTGGATGAAAATGCCAGGATATAGAAATGGGTTTTTAGTCTAGACTTGAAGACATTGACTGAAGGGGCTTCTCTAATTGTGATGGGTAAGTTGTTCCATAATTTAAGTGCCATATAACTAAAAGATCTACCATCTGAAGTTTTTTTTCTGAATAATAGGTACACACTGTAGGCCAGCATCCAGTGATCAGGGTGGGCGATTGGGTACATAGGGTTCCAAAAGATCTTGAGGGTATGGAGGTGCAAGACCATTTAAAGCCTTATAAGTTAGCAGCAACACCTCTTGACCTGAGTTAAAGTTCTAGCTGCAGCATTTTGTACAAGTTGAAAGTGAGAAATAATGTTGTGGTTAGTCCCAATGAAAAGGTCATTACAATAGTCAATCCTAGAGGATATACAAGCATGCATTAATCTCTCTGCAGCCTGCCTGGAAAGAATACCTCTCAGTCTTGCAATATTTAAATAAAAAAAGGAAATTTTTGTGAAATTTTTAACGTGTGCACCCTTTAAAGTCATACAATGTTTTAGACGTGCACTTCCTGTAACATGTAGAATGTGCATGGCATGTGTGTGCTATTTTCTAAGCTGCTTGGAAACCCAGCCAAAGTTTAAAAGATAAGCCATGTATAAATGCCAGCTGATCGATGACTTAAATTACCAATCTACAAATAAATGATTGCTCTTTAAAAGGCAAATATTGGAAGAAATAAAAACCTGTTGGACTTCATGCAATAAATGAATTTGCTTACTTTTTAGGGTTATGAAAGCCCATATGTGCAGATGAGATGGTTATGAACTATTAAAGTGTTTGCAGCTAACAAAATCTTTTTATAAATCTTACCGGTCGTGCCCTTCTATTTACAATGCAGGTCTCAAATGTGAAGTTTGGAAAGAAAAACATAGCAAACATTTGTATTCAAAACCTGACATTTGGTGCTACACTCAGTAAAAGAAGGGCATCCATCTGCTTGCCTTGCCTGCCAGGAAGTCTGTTACTCTTGCATATGGGGAAGCTGCTGGTTGGGTACGGGCAGGAAAGAACACCCTTACGGGTGGGGACAATTTCACTCTCCAGGTGAAATGACCCAGGAAAGTGCAACACATTCTGAAAGCAAGACCTGTAAACAGATTTCTTTAACCTAGTGTAGTACCAGATGTCTCGTTTTAAAATTAGCGTAATGATCATAATTGGACTGCATTTTTTCAAAGAGGCAATGGACAATTTACCAAATAGTAAACAGCACTACGTTAATGCGTGACAACACACCACCCCAAATCAGTCAACCATTGCTTTGCTGACAAACATGTTTTTGGACCGTTTTTTTTGCTAGGAATGGCCCAACCATGTGGTCTCCTGACCATATGCTTGTCAATTTCTGACTGAAACTGAAGGTCTACCAACCTCCAGTTACCACCTCATCTCTTGTGAAAGAGGCAGTCCACAATCATGTGCCAACCCCAAGAAAAGGCTCTGTGCAATCATGTTGTGAATCAATCTTGTTGTGAATGCCCGCACGACCAGTCAGACTTTTTTTGTGTGGTTAATTACCATGAAATGGGGCCTCGTGGGAGGGCTGGGCCCGGTAAATCCCTGGAACTGCCACCTCTTGTTGCAAGTAAGCAATGCAGTAGGGGGAGCACTACCAGTAACCCAGCATGGACAACATGGATCTTGTTACTTTTTGGCCAAGTATTTTGAAAAAGATCTAGTTAAAATCTGGCTAAATTCCAACAGGAAAATAAATCTATCCTTAGTCATTAACTTAGTGAGAACCACCCATAGTGTTTACAAGAAACACATTACATTACCTTTGCTGCATCCTGTGTTGTCCGTATTCCTGCGTTATATTTTTATACAGAATTCTGATCGTTCTGATATTTTTATACGCTACTCATTTCAAATAAGAGCTGCAGCGTTGTTCAGGGAGGGAACATACACTGGCCAGACTGCAATATTTAGAAGAAAAAACAAATCTCTCTCTTGGCAAATGTTCCCTAGTGAAAGGTGAAGAAAAAAATTCCCTGGCTGATTTACAAATGATGTCTGAATAAAATAAAAATACAATCGCTGCAATGCGGATAACACAGGATACAACAAAGACAAAGTAATGCCTCTCTTGTAAACACTGCAGTGGCTTCTGTAACATTTGCTTCACACTTCTGTAACATTTTTCATCAGCTGCCAGATCACGTTTAAGATCCGTCAAATCAGTCACTTGTTACTGCATAAACTCTATCTAGGCTAGCCAGCATATTTCCAATAACAATCTGTGGTAAAAGCATTGCAAACTGGATGATGTCTCCCAAGCTCGCTGTGCTTTAGCTACTTGATTAAAGAACACATATACTCATTTCAGCACATTATTGTTAATTGACATTCTTCTTTGGATACTTTTCACTGCCATCACATAAGGAGTAGGTATACAGTAAATGTCATTTGAATTGACTGCGGAAGTCACAAATCAATACTAAAAATATAGACATAATTTGCTGTATTCAAGCAAAATCAAACTGACTGACTTGGAATTTACTTGTGTCGCTGCGCGAAAATGAGCAAGAGTAGTTTTGGGTCAGCCTGTTTGATTTTGTGTGAACACAAGTGAGATACACTGCCTCGGTTGAAACGCCAGCGAGTGAAGTTCTTTGCAAGCAATTCTGTATCTGTTTAAAAAATATATCTTGTTTTGGACCCTAGGAGCTGCCTAGTTTGCCTGAGCGTTTTTCCAGCCCTGGTCTCAGTTTGTTGTTGTTGAAAATGCTGCGTCTGAGCTCCAGTCGAGCTGACAGGCTGTGGTTGGCTGACTCGGCAGTTTCAGCTACATTATTGGTTGCTTTCATGGATGCAAAATATTGATTGGCTGGCTTTGGTGCACAAATAATTAATTTGGACCAATTGTGTCTTTTTTAAAAATACAGCAAGTCAAAACGAAAAAGCCAGATTGATTTTAAATTTGATTCACGCTGATGCGGTGACATTCCAGTGGGCATCTATTGCGTATTAATACCCACTATAGCTGGAAGCTGATTGGCTGGTGAGGCGAGGATACAGATAATAATTGGGCACACTAAATTGGGGAGAAAATCAGGGTAAAAAATTGGAGACGACTAAATTTATATTTAAATTTTTTTTTTAAAAAGAAGATTGTGGTATAAGCATGTAGTCAGTGCGTTTCTTTGGCAGCTTCAAACTTCCAAGAATATCCGTTCATATTTCTGTTTGTATGATTGGAAAAGGCATAATCAAGTTACTGTGTATCTGGGGGGGCGCAAGAATAAACGTTGCCTGTCTGGAAGTGATTTTCTTTCACTGATCGGACTGCTACAATAACATTAATACTTTGTATTACTTGCAATTGTCTTTCAGTACAATTTCATATTACTGGTAAACAGGTGTGAATAATCGATTAATAGATCGCATGATTAATCAATCAATAGAAAATGTCAAGATTACAACATAAACATGCGGGTTGGGTAAGTGATTTCACACTGCTTTTGATAAAGCAGGGTTGACTGGGTAACTGAGGCAAGTAAACAATGCGTGTATCAATGCCCTGGAAGCAGCTTGTTACTGATGCTTTCATCCAAGCTTCCCTAGATTGAACTGTCGGCCCCCATGTACATCCCTGCTGCAATCTGGCTCATGCTGTGTCTCAATCAACAAAAATATGGCTAAACAGAAATGTTCCCTGGGGAAGCAAAACCTTCAGAGGTGTGGCTGTTTGTTATTGCTCACAAACTGCTGTCATGCATTTTGTCTCGCTCAACCCGGGTCAAAGTGTGTTTCCCCAAATCTGGAGGTGGGTCGCTGAGACCTGGGTCCGGACCTGGGTAGGAGTGCCATTGTAAAATGGGCTTCATTTGTATATCTTAAGATTAGACAAAGAAGAAGGGGTAGTTTTATACAAACCAAAAATAAACATTAGACGTCAAGACAAAGAATTAAGCTACTAGTATGACAAGGTTTTTACTCAAACCAGGGCTAAAGAAAAAGATGACTTGTATTTGCTTTGTTGAACAGAGATTGGGAACAGGAGTCACTAAGAAGGTTAGTTTAAAAATAAAACGTGTTTTGGGTCGAGGTTGTAGTCTGGGTTTTGGTAAGAAATTCATGGTCCGGTCTGTGTATCATAATAACCCGGTTCTAGACCTTGGTTCTATTTTCCTAAGATGACACAGTGAAAACTACATGGCCATTCACTGGTATGATAAGCCTTATAACACAATACAGGTAGTATGATATGGTTGTGATGATAATATTTTGGACATGGGGACTGTTGTATCAGATAAAGGCGCAAAGCATTAAAAAGAGTGCTTACAACACTAAGGTTTTTAGAACGCTATTACAGAAATCGCGGCCATCAGCGTTTACAGCAAGTGTAACTGGAGAGCTCTTCTCGGCCATCACTCTTTTTTTCCCCTTATCTCCGTGGATGGTTAAATGTAATTATCTGTTAAATGTTCCCATTAATATGCATTGTACCAGGAAGGAGATATGTTACCGTGCTGTGCAAAAGTGCTAAAGGCTATCACTACTAAATCCTTTGAAGGTTATTTTCTATGTTCTATTAATGTGTTTTATGGTTACCTTGCGATCATCAGTATCAATAGCTTCACTGTAATATACATTTTCAAATTAACACAATATGTCTGGTGAAAGACGTACGATTCATTACATGTGTTCCAACATCTTGAAAAGTATAGCGTAGTGACATCAGATTTTAGAAAAAGAAGGTTCCATTCTCTGTGTGCCAGAAGTCGTTGTAAGCATTAGCCAATGTTAGGCCACAGGGATTGCAGTAATTGTATTTTAATGGTAAGAATGTGGTCATTCTAAATTTCTAATGTTAAACAATAACATACAATTTACTATTCTTGAATCACCTGTGCATTAATCTCTCTAGGCACAATTTCACTACCAGTGGTGTACTGTTGTGTTACTGAAATCACACCTTCTAATACTACTGGACTGAAATAAGCAAATTATCTGTCCAGCTCAATCATTTATTGAGGCAATACAAATTCTGATGACTGGATTACCATTGTCTAAAATGAGCTTTATTTTACATTTAACAAGTGGTAAAACTGTCAACAAAAATTCATGAGGTTTCTTCTCAATCATGACAAGCTTATTTGTACAATAATGTCGCTTGGTATAGAAAAAAACGATAAAGAGCTAGTATTTTAGTAAAAGCTCAATCAGTTTACAAAAGACATACATTCTTTGTTGAATATAATTAATTGCATATTACCATTTTATCATTAAGAGAAAAAATGTAGATGCAGTTTGGAAAGACTGAACAACAACATCTGTATTTAAAATCACCGTTGTTTGGACTTACATTGCAAATAACATCACTGACCATTTATAAAAATGTGTTTTGTAACCATGCAATATTAAAAGTGTTTATTTTTGACAAATGCAATGTACAGGAATGCTACTTCCGCAGTGTTCCCAATTGAAAGGTTTCATTTTTCTTCTGCCGGGGCGTCACCCTATCTGTGCTGCGTGTCGTGTGGGCAACAACCAGGAGGAAAATACAAACTGTCAGGAAAGAAACGCTTCAATGCATAGCAAAACAACAATAGAAAGACACGGATTCTTGCAAATATAACAAGCAATGGATACAACTTAAAATGGTTAATTAATGAAATTCTACATAATTTGAATCAAATTAAGCTTTTCGCTTCTGCGTGACTGCAATCCATGCAAAGCACGGTTATGTGAGATACAGCTTCAATTTGGATTTATTAAAATACGCTGGTTATAGCATAGCAAATGCCTAGACAAAACGATTCATACTTTACCATAGCATCCATAGGCTACTGTGTATTTCATTGCGAACAACTTGGAAATAAGCCGAAGAGGTATAGCGTATTGTTATTATCTCCAGCGCAAAATGAACAGGCATTGCAACACTACATTCATTCATTCGCATTCATTTCAACTTCATAGCTACACATCGACTGTTTCTATTTCAACAATAGCGTAGATACTGGGGTCAGCTTGACTGTAAATCAGGAAAAGCACGGGCAGTATGTACTTACCTACCACACCGTAGTCTTGAGGAGTAAAACGATGCAGTCCACTGGAAGCTGGAATCAAATGGAATAATCCAGTGGCTGAATGATTATTTTATTAATCTTCAATATTTTGCTGGGTTTTTTTTTTTTTGTTTTGTTTTGTTTTTTCATATATCACTTTGCATTTTCTTCCTTGCACTTTTCCCAGAAATGTTCCAGTGACTGATCATTTATTAACCCGTTGCTTACAATGCTGTGTAAATACTGCAGACAGCCCACGCCCAGGCTGCACTTCATCCCCGCCTCATGAACGCATCACTCGAGCAGCTAACACCAGCGCTCCTTTTAGCTTTGATTGGCCAGGGCTTTTCCAAATAAAACGCGGTTACTTTGTCTAAAATTGCTACCGGTAGCAAAATATAATATGTATAAGCGTAACATTTTGCTACCTTGTCAAAATCTACTATATGTACCAAACGTTATTTGCTTTTGGTCAAATTTAAACAACTCAACAATTAATCTTCGTGGTTATATAGAGAGTCGTTTGAAAAGATTCTAAAAATATATAGGCTAGCAGAACTAAAATAATGGAATATAATTAACATTACTTATTTTAAACTAATATCAACAACATGATAGGAAATTACACCAGGAAATATCAATAATAATAATACATTTGCAAAACAATTTTACAAAGGTGTACAAGAGTTGGTTGGTTTTGGGTTTTTGTGAAGGAAACAGTCGGTAAAGAGCCATCAAATCTGAACGTATAAACTACAATTCCCAGAATTCCTGTCGCATTCCGCTGTGACTCCAGGAAGCTCCTCTCCTGTTGCTAACCAAACTGTGTGCCGAGTTACCTTAGGGTCTTTGCTGGATGAAAAAAATGCATAAGGAAAGAGTCACTTATTTTCTGAAGGTAAGCAAACCTAAATTTTTGCATTGAGTGTATTTTCTTAAAATAATAACAACAAAAAACAGAAGCTTGTGTTATCGTACCGTAGTTTAATATAAATGTCTAAATTTTAAGTAGCCACATCAGAAGTACTGAAAATTTGTATTTTGTTTAATATTAAGCGAATGCATATGTTCATGGTTGATCGTAATACTTTGATGAGTTGAACACAAATACAAGTATCAGGTACTAATATATATATATATATATATATATATATATATATATATATATATATCTATATATATATATATATATATTATGCACGTGTACAGCCATGTACATAACCGGTACATTTCCATAGTATTTTATTTTATTTTTTTTCAGTTTTTTTTTTTAGCATGCTAGTCCGTGCTTTGCTATGCTTACTTAATACGCGATGCTATGTATTTTTACTATATTATTGTGTGTGTGTGTGTATATATATATATATATATATATATATATATATATATATATATATATATATATATTTGAATTACATGTGTGCGTCGCAGTTGTTTATGAAATAACCAGTCACCGTGGCAACTTTATATTAACACAACAATAGCACGAACTTGTTTATGCAAATACAATAACATACGGTTCCCCAAGGGTGGGGGGGGATGTGTAACCTTAATTGGAATCACTTTCTTATAAATTAATGATTGAACCCTCATTAAAACATGACATTTTACTGGTGACCTCTGAACATGGTACATTACTGCAGTTTTGCCCCCCTTAAAGTTCATTTTTTCGCAATTCACCAAATGTATGTGACTTTACCGGACGAGCAACACATTAGGTTAACTAACACTGTAAACATGTACGATTGTATGGGCTGACTACAGTGTGTCTTGTTCGTAGTGATTTGTACAGTAGTCAATCACAGCAACAGCGTACCAATTTATGGGGTTAAACGGGTATGCGTACCACATTCTGACAATGTACCACATTCTGGTTCTACACCAGGTGTATTGAGAGGGGTATTGCTGCAGAACAAAGGATTCACAACTCGTAATAGACGTCATCATTATATGCTACCGCCCGATCACATGATAAGGGTGATACATTTATGTACTAAAATGAAATTTATATCATAACAATATTCTAACCCTAAACCTAAGGTTTGTGGGGTATTGGCTGTAACGTTAAGTGCACACCACAATAACCTGACCCTAAATCAGTGAGTGGTGCACAACTCGGGTCATGGGTTAGCCTAACCCTAACCCTAACCCCACCTACACCCCTAACCCCAGTAACCCATGAGTGGTGCACAACTTCGGGTCCATGGGGTTAGAATAACCCTAACCCTAACCCTAACCCTAACCCTAAATCAGTGAGTGGTGCACAACTCGGGTCATGGGTTAGATTAGCCCTAATAACCCTAACCCTAACCCTAACCCTAACCCTAAATCAGTGAGTGGTGCACAACTCGGGTCATGGGTTAGCCTAACCCTAGCCCTAACCCTAACCCTAAATCAGTGAGTGGTGCACAACTCGGGTCATGGGTCAGTGTCCCTCCTGGTTTTTGTTCTAACTATACCCTAAATTAGTTAATTGGACCAGTTAAGCTTCTAATAAGGTCCAGTAAAGTACTTTAGGGTGCAGTAGGAATAAAAATCTGCAGGGACACTAGCCCCCCAGGATCGAGTTGTGCACCACTGCCCTAAACCTAAAGTTCGTGGAGTATTATGGTCACATGGTAGGGGTGTTGAGAGTCGTGAAGAACTACGTAAATTACAAGTTGCGCACCCAAATTGCACACTCGATGCGACACCCTGTGTGAGATAACGCTTGTGGAGCCTTCATTCCACACACAATACCCTCTTGTGTTTTGGGATACAGCCAGGTTGTTCTGATATAACAAAGGTGTCTGTTTATAATAGATAATAATATAATAAAATTATTTATTTATAATAATAATCGAAAGCAAATAAATTGTTTAGTGCTTCGTTTATTTGAAATTGTATAAATCATTGCGCTGAAATAACACTATTGTAATGTAATTTTGATTTAGACGTGTCATAAAATCTAAATCTGCACAGTATACAGGGCTTGTACAGTAGTTACTCAAATGATGACAGCAAACTGTCTTTTTACTTTAGCCTACTAAGTACGTAATAACACAAGGATTGCTCCTAAAGTAACACCCAACAATTTGATTTTGGTGACCAACTGTTTTGGCCTAAGCCCTTGGCTATTCTGGAGACCTTCTAGACTGCTGGTGCGCCGTGCAAGCGGCACCATGAAGACCAAGGAGCTCTCCAAACAGGTCAGGGACAAAGTTGTGGAGAAGTACAGATCAGGGTTGGGTTATAAAAAAATATCTGAAACTTTGAACATCCCACGGAGCACCATTAAAGCCATTATTAAAAAATGGAAAGAATATGGCACCACAACAAACCTGGCAAGAGAGGGCCGCCCACCAAAACTCACGGACCAGGCAAGGAGGGCATTAATCAGAGAGGCAACAAAGAGACCAAAGATAACCCTAAAGGAGCTGCAAAGCTCCACAGCGGAGATTGGAGTATCTGTCCATAGGACCACTTTAAGCCGTACACTCCACAGAGCTGGGCTTTATGGAAGAGTGGCCAGAAAAAAGCCATTGCTTAAAGAAAAAAATAAGCAAACATGTTTGGTGTTCGCCAAAAGGCATGTGGGAGACTCCCCAAACATATGGAAGAAGGTACTCTGGTCAGATGAGACTAAAATTGAGCTTTTTGGCCATCAAGGAAAACGCTATGTCTGGCGCAAACCCAACACCTCTCATCACCCCGAGAACACCATCCCCACAGTGAAGCATGGTGGTGGCAGCATCATGCTGTGGCGATGTTTTTCATCGGCAGGGACTGGGAAACTGGTCAGAATTGAAGGAAAACCTGTTTCAGTCTTCCAGAGATTTGAGACTGGGACGGAGGTTCACCTTCCAGCAGGACAATGACCCTAAGCATACTGCTAAAGCAACACTCGAGTGGTTTAAGGGGAAACATTTAAATGTCTTGGAATGGCCTAGTCAAAGCCCAGACCTCAATCCAATTGAGAATCTGTGGTATGACTTAAAGATTGCTGTACACCAGCGGAACCCATCCAACTTGAAGGAGCTGGAGCAGTTTTGCCTTGAAGAATGGGCAAAAATCCCAGTGGCTAGATGTGCCAAGCTTATAGATACATACCCCAAGAGACTTGCAGCTGTAATTGCTGCAAAAGGTGGCTCTACAAAGTATTGACTTTGGGGGGGTGAATACTTATGCACGCTCAAGTTTTCTGTTTTTTTTGTCTTATTTCTTGTTTGTTTCACAATAAAAAATATTTTGCATCTTCAAAGTGGTAGGCATGTTGTGTAAATCAAATGATACAAACCCCCAAAAAATCCATTTTAATTCCAGGTTGTAAGGCAACAAAATAGGAAAAATGCCAAGGGGGGTCAATACTTTCGCAAGTGCAACACTGGTTACAAATTTCGGGTCTCCAAAGGAAAAAAAAGCAGAGAAAACCTTTCAATGGCTGAGTGAGACCGATAGGAGCCGAATGAAGCCGAAAAAAGGGTGTATCTGATAGCCCCATGCACCACAGAGATAACACGGACATAAACAAAGGAGATAGCTGCTTCTGCATCCAGCGCTCAAAGAATATCACAGACATTTGCAGAGCTTTTTTGAGATGTTATAGTAATAAAATAATGACTTGGATCGCATTATTGAGGAGTTTGGTGATAAAACGAGTGATCAGGAGAGGATTTATCAGTATGCATGTCTATAAAGAGGTATGTGAAAAATACAGTGCACAAGGGGTGGGGCTTGGCTGGAGATACAGTACTGAGTGTCCTTTTGCGATTCAATGCCTTTTAAACATGTTTGTTAACTCTGTGGAAAAAAATATTTTAAACAGTGCAGGTAAATAAAACCAGCGTGCGTGTGTAAAAATAAATGGGAACCTGACTATAAATCATCTGACCACAGTCCACCTGAATAAATGGACCACAAAAGGTTTTTTCTTTCTATCTGTGGCAAATAATATAGCTTTATATACACTTTGGCCTTGATTTTTTTTAGTGGCCTTTTCCTTTTGTGTTGGATTTAGAGCCATGCCATACAATACCATTCTATTTTATGGTAGCGTCTGTGTGCTTTACAATGGAACGATATGTTACTTGCTGCATTTACAGTGCCTATAGGAAGTATTCACCCCCTTGGACATTTTCACAGTTTGTTGTGTTACAACCTGAAATCTTAACATATTTTTTTTACCCCTTTGATTTAAGGAACCTACTAATGTTTTGAAGATTCGAGAGTACTTCTACGTTCTATGAAACATAATACTTTGTTGTCTTTTTCACACATTGAAAGTGTTGAGTAGGTTGTGTAAATCAAATGAAAAAAAATCCCATTATAAATGCATCAAGATTTCAGGTTGTAACATAACAAATTGTGAAAACGTCCAAGGGGGGTGAATACTTCCTATAAGCACTGTAAAATCTGATCAAAGATATTGATAAAAGTCAGGTTTAAAAAATAAGTCTTAAGCCTAGATTAAAAATGTTATTGTATCTGCTTTCCTAATATTGTGAGAAATATAATTCCATAGATGAGGGGCATAACTGAAAAGCCCTGGTACATTTTAACATTAACATACATACACTCCTGTATATGTTACTGTCCACTTCTGAAAGTTAAAAATGTAGAGCACAAAATCCACACTGCGTAATACAAAACACAGATAAGTGCAGTGTTTAATCTTAAGTACAATTCAGCATGTTAAGAACTTGATTCCATCAAGTCTCCTCAAGTACAGCAACTGGATGTACAGACGTTATTAACAAAAAAGGCAGTTAACCTTCAATAAAATATAATTTTTTATTAGTGCTTATAGTAGTATATTTTAATTATATAGCAACTTTAATTTTGTGAAGCGCCTTGAGATGCGCGCATATAAAAACAAAGGTTAAATGAAATACAGAAGAAGACAACAAAGTCCAAATTGAAAGAAAGGTGGCTTCTCACTCCATTTTTTTGTTTAATTTGTAAGTATGAGAAAATACCTTCTGTTCTGGCTTCACCTTCTTTTTCTTCCCTAAATCGCAAAGCTGCCCACCGCCTTACTATAAGAAAACACAACTACATATAGATAGATGTACATTAAGATATGATAGGGACTTGTCTAAATCACCATGTTTCTAAAGTACCAAAGATTTTAGTTTTAGCTACACGAGTACCTTAGTTTTCATGTAGCATTCGACAGACGAGCAGGAAAGCAAGAGTCTGTATTTGAACAGGAAACCACCTTTACTTTACCATTAGACCACACAGCCTCCTTGTTTATCTTAAAAAAAAAAAAAAAAAAAAAAAAAAAAGAAAAAAGGTGATCACTAGTTTTCCGTACCTAGTTTCCGTAGCAGTGCAACTGGCCTGTTTTTTTTTTATTTTTCAGGAAACCATTGCCAATTTCAGCACCTTACATTTCGTAACCTCCTATATTTCAGGGCTGAAATATTTTCTCATTGGATGCTTGCGTGCTTGGCTGATCCAATCACCTTTATGAAATCAGTTCTTTTTTACTTGACTGCTTAGTATACTATTCAACCTCAAAATCTATGTTATGCGGCAAACAGAAAATTAAGAAGTCTGTATGTCTTTATGTGGACAAGTGGGTAACTGAGTGCAGGTGAAGGCAATGCAGCAGGGTAGAATGAACAGACAGACAACGATTTACAGGTGCAAGGGTGTTTATTGATTGAACAATGTCCAGAGCCTAACGGCAAACAACTGTAAATAATAGTGATGGGGTGATACAGAAGCGTGTATCACTCGGTACTTATAATCCCCGGGTTTGACCCGTAACCAAAAGTCCAGTCTTGCACACTGACACGTAACACACAACACAGACACAGTTAACAGTGAGTGATATTAGTGCTCGTGGTGCAAAGACAGGTCTCCGTGAACAAAGGGAAAGTGCTGGTGTCCGGGTTTGATGCTGGCTGAGTAGCGACAGCTCCAGATCGTGTTAGCAGTCTAGAAATGACAAACAACAGTTTTTACTTCCACAGACAAACAAACAACACTTTTTGGATTCATAGTTTTACAACAGCAAGAGAACATTCAAAGAGGAGGTTAAATGTCTAAGAGATACGAATGGCAAAATTGTAGATGAAGAAAAAAAATAGCAAATATATTAAATGATTACTTTTCACAAGTTTTTACAAAGGAGGATACGGACAACATGCCCCACATGTCATCCAGTTTTAAATAACTTTAGCATAATCGAGGCAGAAGTGTTAAAGGGACTAGGAGCTTATAAAATAAACAAATCCCCTGGGCCGGATGAGATCCTCCCAACAGTACTCAAAGAAATGAAATAAGTTATTTACAAACCGCTAACCAAGATCATGCAACAGTCTCTTGACACAGGGGTGGTACAGACAGACTGAAAAATTGCAAATGTAATACCGATCCACAAAAAGGGAAACAAAACTGAACCAGGTAACTACAGACCAGTAAGCCTGACTTCTATTATAAGCAAACTTATGGAAACTATAATAAGATCCAAAATGGAAAAGTACCTATATGGTAACAGAGTGCTGGGAGACAGTCAGCATGGTTTTATGAAAGGGAGATCGTGTTAACTAACTTGCTTAATTTTTTTTGAGGATGCAACTTTGGTAATGGATAATTGCAAAGTATATGACATGGTTTATTTAGATTTCCAGAAAGCTTTTGACAAAGTTCCGCACAAAAGATTAATTCTCAAACTGAACGCAGTAGGGATTCAAGGAAACACATGTAGATGGATTAGGGAGTGGTTAACATGTAGAAAATTGAAAGTACTGGTTAGAGGAAAAACCTCAGAATGGAGTGTGGTAACCAGTGGAGTACCACAGGGATCAGTATTAGGTCCTCTGCTATTCCTAATCTACATTAATGATTTAGATTCTGGTATAGTAAGCAAACTTGTTAAATTTGCAGACGACACAAAAATAGGAGGAGTGGCAAGCACTGTTGCAGCAGCAAAGGTCATTCAAAATGATCTAGACAAGATTCAGAACTGGGCAGACACATGGCAAATGACATTTAATAGAGAAAAGTGTAAGGTACTGCACACAGGAAATAAAAATGTGCATTATAAATATCATATGGGAGATACTGAAATTGGAGAAGGTATTTATGAAAAAGACCTGTGTGTTGTGTTCAGTTCTGGTCACCTCGCTATAAAAAAGATTGCTGCTCTAGAAAGAGTGCAAAGAAGAGCGACCAGAATTATTCCGGGTTTAAAAGGCATGTCATGTGCAGACAGGCTAAAAAAATTGAATCTGTTCAGTCTTGAACAAAGAAGACTACGCGTCGACCTAATTCAAGCATTCAAAATTCTAAAAGATATTGACAATGTCGACCCAAGGGACTTTTTCGACCTGAAAAAAGAAACAAGGACCAGGGGTCACAAATGGAGATTAGACAAAGGGGCATTCAGAACAGAAAATAGGAGACACTTTTTTACACAGAGAATCGTGAGGGTCTGGAATCAACTCCCCAGTAATTTTGTTGACGCTGACACCCTGGGATCCTTCAAGAAGCTGCTTTATAAGATTCTGGGATCAATAAGCTACTAACAACCAAACGAGCAAGATGGGCTGACTGGCCTCCTCTCGTTTGTAAACTTTCTTATGTTCTTAGCGCTGGCTCCTTGTAGGTTGAATCTAACCATTTACCAAGGAACAGATTATTTGCACTACGACCCCTTATATACCCTCCCCCATGACCCTTAGGTTAATGAGTGCATCCGTTCCTCCAGGCCGCGGATGCCATGCCGTTTCCTGTCTGGCCCACTGAGTTTGGGTACCGTAGGTTCGCCCCTTTTCTAGATAGCCGACTTCCACCTAACCCAAGGAATAAACTGTCATACCATTTAGTCCAAGGTACCTTTTACACAGCGCCCTCACAGGTCAGGAGGGAGCTCTTAACACCAAGAATCATTCAATCTCTGTTACACTTTACCATAAATTGTACATGAGCATCAGCATTTATGATGCAAGAAAAAACCAAGGACACGACTTTGGTTTCCTCTTAGCTAGTTACGGACATGTGTGTGGTCTGTACTAAGCAGCTACACTGTTATCCTGGTATTTTTTGGTAAGGTTTGTCAGGGTAATATAGATTACATGCGGTACATATTTAAAGATAAAAAAGCGGTACTGTATCTATATCACCATTACGTGTGTAAGTGTACAAGTTCATCATAAAATCAGTCCCTCTTGCAGTTCTAGAAAAAGTTGATTATTATGACCTAAGTTCTAAGTTTGTGTATTAATAGACACTTGTCTAAGTGTCATAAAATGTGGGTGAGCAGTTTTGAAGAGTGTACCTTTCAATAGCCCATCCACTCCGTAGGCATAACTCGTAAAAATATTTTATTACCCTAAGCAACAGAATGTCTATATCAAGTTTAATCACAATTGGATGAGTTCTAGGTAAAAATGTTAGTACAGGCCGACATACACTTACCTCTAAATCCCCTGTTTGGATAATAATAAGGTTTAAGTAAGCTACAGAGAGATAGCTTATTATCCAATATCGATCATATACAAATGACTAGCATCACAATTGCTGCTGCATAGTCACTTACAATAGGTCACTGGTTTTACATCTCATCCGAAGGACGGATTTATGCATAGGTTTCTTTCAGTGATATAGTAATTTATAAATTCTGCTATATTCGATTACGTGCAAGGTTATTTTTGCCACAGAATACATTCAAGCAGCTGTAGAGTAAATGTGGCTGATCAGTAATAACTAACACAACCATCATTTATATCCTAAATAGCAGGTGTTGTAGCAGTGCAATGGAATCTCCTCAGGACCCACTCATGAGGCCAGGCACAGCCAGAGTCTGGGTAACAGAATTCAGTGGATCAGCTGCAATGAACCCAAGTCCGGATGTATATGAAGACAATGAGCTGCTAGTGGATGAGTATTTATCTCCTGACAAGCTGGTAAACACAAAACTGTCCTATTTTCTAAAAAATCTCTTTAAAACCATTTTGCCTTATCAGTCCTAAACAGTGTATTGTAGGTGTTAAGTGGATGTTTGGTTTTTCATTTATAGTGTACCGATTATCTCCACTTAAATGCAGCAGAGAATGACCACATCTACAGCCTATTTAAAAATAAACTTATAAGTTACTTAGAGGATGAATTGAACAAATGAGACCCTCGTTAAGCCACAGCATTTTTAGAGCATTTTACAGTGCTGGGTGTCACGTTCGAGCACTTTTATTCTCTAAGAGAACCAGGGGAGGCTTGACAGGAGGACACATAGATGGTTTAAACTCCTACAGTGACTCATTCATGTACTGGCTTACAGATTTTCACATACCCAGACAACCTTACTAATCACACAGACTCAGTTTATTCAAAGTTTAATGAATCAGAGTATATAGTTACTCTTTCGGTTTATTAACGCTTAAATGGATCGAGTGATTACAGATCAACGTCGAATCCAAGCTTATAGAAATGTCCGATGTCTGCGCAAACTAACAGCATTAATACTTTAAAGCAATATGATTACAATGAATATTTGTAGTCAATCTAAAAGCACCCAAAACTATCCAAAAGCTTACAATATAACAACCTCTCTAAAGCTAAATATAATAACCCTATACTTATAGCCTTAAGGGCCATTCACTCCGGGCGCGGCGCGTATGCCACCTCCTTGCGCGTCACTCTGCAGGCGCCGCAGACCACTGTTCACACCGAACGAGGCAGGGGAAAGTCAGTGGGCGGTCTGTTGTTACATCACGGCTGCATGTATAGCAACAAGCAGCAGATGCTATATGTAAGCTCTGTTTTAGATCAGGAAAGCAAAGCAAAAATGCAATTAATGGGTTAAAACATATTAACAGGTATTTTCTTAGATATGTAAACTATTATATACTGTGTTTAAAACACTATGGGACCTTCCACTTTCAAATGGGTTATAAAACTATTGTGTTTTTAAAATACTAATAAAATAATGATTACATTGAGATATTGGGTAACTGCCTTCCACAACTGTATAGGACACGACACCTTGATGTACCTGTACCTGATACCTGTAACATACACTGTACATACCTGTAACATATACTGTACATACATGTAGCATATACTGTATATACATGGCAACAACAATACATTAACAAACAGTAGTTTAAACCACTCTAGCTTTAAATAGATGCACTAGATCCCACATTTTGAGAAGCATTGTTGTCCTTTTGCTTTGGGGAAAAAAAATACAGATTAGTTCTCATTCATTTGATTATTCAGACAGCCTATAAATCAGCTGGCACAGGGCCTTTGTGGCATGCCACAAGCCACTTCTGTAAGATTGCTTTCAGGAGAATAAGGCCAGCTAAGTACATTGAGTGGTATCTGGTCATTAAGCTGCTGGGAGAGCTGATTTATTGGCACTTTGCATTGGTCTGATTTAGATTATGTTGAGACAAAAGTGAATGGTAGACAGTAAAATATATTTCAGTGAAGGGAAGCAAATGTATTTTAAGAATAGAGCCTTCAGCTGAGTTGCCAGTCTTGGGCCCAAAGGGAGCACTGCATTGGCGCTCCTGTATAGTTAATGCACTTTACCACCCATCTAGGGTACACTTCCCAAACTGGGCCTTTTCCTGCAGGGGTCATTAACCTCATCTTCAGTTACGTAACTTAATAAACAATCATGGAATATTATTCTATTATCAGGAAAGTAGTTTTTTTTTAATTTATGGAGTTAAGTGGCACAGCTGGTTTATTCACTTGCCTATTATGCCTTTCACCTCTGAAAGTCTGGGTTTTAGTTCACATCACAAAACTACCTCAAAATTTGCCACAATTGCTTGAGAGAGCGCGAAGTTTACAGAGTGACTGTGCTATTGTTAAGATAAACAAAAAAACAGCAGTGCACAAACATACAAAGAGCCTTCATAATCACTTAATAATGGCTTAATTATTACAAAATAGCTTAAAGATTCAAATATCTAAAATGGAGTTTACCAGACTACAGCCAAATGCAATCCAAAACATCTATAAGAGTCTGGAAGGAGATTGATGCTAAATCATGGCAGTTATCTTATTCGCCATGTAGAACGTGACAGACAGACAGGATCAGAACATTTTTTGGAATGGGGACCCCAAAAAGGATGCAGTGTGTGTTTGATTTTTTGTAATACTTGGAATCTGCACCATATAAAGCAGAACAACAAATCAACCCTTTGCAAAAAAAGAAAAGCTATCATTTTCACCGACACTGATGTCATAATTTTGTTTTTCCTTTTGCCTGGGCCAGGCTGCAATTTACTATACATGCATTATAAAACAAACAACCAAACAAATTACTTTTTTGCCCAGTCTGATAACATATGTCCACATGTTTTTTGGCACATTTATGCTGTACTCTTAGCACCCATTACTATCTTGTTTTGCTGTTCTGTAGACATACTGTACAGTAATAAGCTAGGTGTTTGAGATAATGTAGTTGCATGATTTATGTTTCCAAACATCCAAAGTTCAAACACACCTAACCTATGATGGATTAACCTATGATACGATCGATCTAGCATACTGTAAATAATTTCGGTGTAGTTATGTTTACTTTGAGAATTTAGATATTTTGATGCTGGTGATGCCCTTATAAAGTATACCACAGTAAATTTGCACAGTAATTCTGCAGTTTTCCGATGTATACATTATGCATTTACCCTAGTTTACTATGGTATGTCGTGTTTTTTTTTATTTTTTTAAAAAAATTTTATATGCTTTACTGTACCTCTCGGGCTTTCCAATGCTTACGCATGCTTTAACTATGCTCTGTTGCACTTTGCTGTGCTTTTACTATAATAAGCTTTCATAAGGATGCTATGAAGCTTTGAGTTTGATCATGAAGCAAGCATTACAAACCACCCAAACACAACTCCTGTTTTACATGAAAAACTCTCACACTGTCATGACATATGTGTGAGATAAGTTATGCGAAGTGTTAGCTATGTGAAGATTTTACATCTATGTACATTAATCATCCCCAGCAAGCTCTGGCGGGCACTGATGATCTGCGACTAGTCAAGGTTCTGGAGATGTGCGTGGATACGCGGGAAAACAGCCTAGGAAATATCGGTGAGAACACAGCTCTGAACATGCCAGTTTCAAAAACCCTGTCAAATTAGATTAGCATAGCTGAATATTTTAACACTATTTCAGTACTACAGTGTATTTACAGTCTATATGAAATACAGCAACTTGTTGCATTTTTTTATGTTTCTAAGTGTTTTGTGGCTGCATCTAATTATGTTGAGAGTGCCTTATTGTGCAGTCTTTGTTTTGTCAGGCCAGTAAGTCTAGATGTCACAGAAGTGTACCAATGTATTTTATATTTGAATGCAGAATGGCTGGAGTTGAGATATTATTATTTAATTTTACTGCAGTGGAGTAAGTATCAATCAATCTTTATTTTATGTAGCACCTTTCATAGTCGACCACCATCACAAAGCACTTTACAAGACAGTGAGGATCATTGCGTAATACTGTGAAATACTGTATGCATTCATATGTCCCAATAGTGCATTCAGCTTTACATGGGCATTTTGCGTACATGTGTCGGCCAAAAACTAAATATTTACTATGGGAGTTGTTTCACCATTAATTGAACTACCATAGGATATATTTGTCAAAATGAACGGGACTATTGACACTTTCATATTTTTTCCATGTGAATTGAATCCTTTGCAGGCTGACTTTAAGACAGTTGTTCCTACTTTCCACCCATTTTTTAATGTAAGTGCCATCTTTAAATAACTTCATTCTTTAATATGCTGTTTAGCATTACGAGATATGAAAAATAATAAAAGATGGCATTCTTTTAAGATGACACACATTAAAAAATTGGATGCAAAGTCAATTAGCAAAATTCACTGAAGGTGAAACAACTTCTACAGTAAAAAAAAATTATTTCCCATTTTATAGACCCTTGTCATTGGCTTGTCTTCTAGCAGTAACATGTTTATTACTTTCCAGCTCTGCTTTTTTATGACGAGTTTGTTTTTGTCAGAACAAAATGTGACAACATTCTATAGTACTATATAAATGCCATATTTCAGAGTTTTATGCAGTGAAGTCAGAATTCACAACTGCTGCAGGATGCAATAAATGAAAGCATTGTTTGTCCTACTTAAAAATGTAGGCACTATTTGTATGCACATATGAAATATTTAGTGTCAGCCTCAGCAGTAGCTCATTGTATGTGGTAGTGAGCAAGATTTAAAAGCATGTAAAGAATGTATGGATAAATGCCATGTTGAACCTGTGATGTCTGCTGAGTGTCTTCTTTATGCTAAAACAAAGTGCCTGTTATCTTACAGGTACCTATTTACCCAATCTAATGCAACTGAAGATGAGCAACAGTTTGATTGTCTCTGTGAGGTAAGATACCAACTTCAGATATTGCAAAACTGATTTTTTAATTTTTATTATTGCAGTACCAATAGTAATACAAATCTCTTAAACAGTAAACCTTCTATTAACTCTCTTAGTTACACTTACATTTTCTAATATATCTGGAGAGCTACGAATCCAGTTGTCATGGAACTTGGTATTAACGTTATTTAGTGCAAGTTATACTGAAAATGTCAGATTCTGGGGATAAAGGGGTGGAATCACAACGACTGAAACTCTCACTCCGCACCCGTCTGCTGAAATTCACATATCCTGATTACCCATAATTCTATACTTACTGCTTACTCCCGCCTTAACTTGAAAGCTACTTGTATTTATATATACTGTGACGAAGTAGGGTGCTTTTGAAACATCTGGTACTACTTTAGGTTAAAGGAAGCTCTCAGTTTCTATGACTTATTCTTGGGTTATCTATTTTCACTTGCACTTCCTGAGTCATTTCACCTCAGCAGTGCCTTCTGGATCAAAGCATGTTAGTGGCTGAAGCATGTCAGTCAATAAAGGAAGCAGCTGACAGGATTGACTGACAGTGAAGGGGTGGGGACAATTTCACCCTCCAGGTGAAATGACTGAAGGAGTGCAAGACATGGCCTGTAAACAGGTTTCTTTAACCTGATGTAGTGTTAGATTTTATCTTTTGAAATGAAAAAACATGTTTGCTATAACTTGCGTTTCTTTCAAAACTCCACATTTGAATGGACTTTGTTTTCTGTGGCATCAATGTGAGACTAAAGATAAGATAATTAGGCTAATTTGATTATTAGTCTTACCGTCAACACCTGTGCGAGCTTCCCTATTGACAATTGCGTTGTGATGCAGCATGTTTTAGTTAATTGCTGCTGCTAATGAGATGCAAGAGTGATTTTTTATTTATTTTTTCTTCATTACAGGGAATCCGATTAGTCTCACTCTTTCCCATGTAGTCTCACACTGATGATGCTGAAATCTTTGTGGGGAACAAACTTGAAGCATGTTTTTTATGATTTTTAGTAAATGTTGCTATGAATCATGCCCAAACTTTTACAAAATAAGTATCAAGGATATAATCAAAACAAGAATTGGAAACATGAATTATACATGGGTGAAAGAATTACCTAATTTTGTATACCCTATTTATTCTACCTTTTAATTAGAACAGTTTAGTAAAATGACATGAAAGTGTGTTGTAATTTGTATGTAATCAGTTTGGGGCACACCATGTGAAATCAAGGTTAAAGATTGCAGGTTTCTTATTTGTACAGTACATGTGCTTGAGAAGATGTGGTATGCTTTTCACCTTAAACCATAAACTAGCATAATCGTGATTCTTATAACATGCGAGATGTTTGTTTAATTTTATACTACGTTTTTTTTTACTAAAACTGAAATTGAGGCAGAAAGCAATACCCCCCAGAAGGAACAATTTTCTTCCCTACTTGCACTATTCATTTATCTTCCTTTTATTAATCCAGTGGGAATGTTGTGGGAACACTGATAATGAAAATCAAAGAGCAATGCTAACAGAACCTTATGATATGGAGTATAAGACAGTTCACCAGACAGGCAGTTTGTGATGTTACAAAACGACCCTCAAATTGAAATATTTGACCCGTGATGTCTTTCCTCCATATCCAAATAACAAGACATAGAAGCAAGTCCAGATGAGGGAATGTGTACTATAAAAAAAGTCATTAAATACCAAGAACTAACCCTGCCTGTTACTGTAATGTCTATTCAGGGACCTTGGAACCACACTATCCCACCTGCAGGTATTGTGGATGGCTCGATGTGGGCTGTCAGACTTAGATGGCATTCCCTCATTCTGTTCATTGAAGGTATTTATACATTTTAAAAAATAATAATGTCTACTAGTTATTAAAGTAAAAGTAATTCCATAAATCTTACCTGTTTGCACTTTATTTACTACATTGGTCTCAAGTGTGCAGTTTTGAAAGAAACAAATGTTGTTGTTTTTTTTTTTTTTTTTTTTTTTTTTTTTTTTTTTTTTTTTATCAGACATGCATTTTAAAACATCATCTCTGGTACTACAATAGGTTAAATAAAAAAAAAAATAAAGATCTCAGTTTCCAAGCCTTAGTCTCAGGATATCTATTATCAAGCAAGTGCAACACTAAATGAAAGTTTGCAGAGCTTTTGCAGGTGGCTTGCAGAGATGTCTTGACAAATGAGGACCATATATCATGTTTTAAAATAAAAACACTTTTACTACCCAAGATTGCATTTTAATACTGGACATGTTAGACCAATATAACAAATGTATGTGCACAACAGGTAATATGTATTAGGTTATTTTATTAGCTACAATCACTTATCACACTATCACAGAAATTTGTTTTTACTTTGTATTTAGGTTTGTCCACCAGTTGGCACTGTGTGCTTTGTAAAAGTAATAGAAGGCTTGGTGGCAAAGCAGTTTAATTCACTAGCCTTTCATGCATCTGGAGCCCTGGGTTCAAACTTGGCTCAAGTGGAATGTGTTTGGCAGGCTCGTGTAGCCAGTGGTCAAATCCAACATACAAAGCACAATTTGCAGTCTGTGCTTGAGAGAGCCCCAGGACTAAATGGCCGGGGGGTTCAGGTCAGGATCAAGGTCTGCTCACAGATCTGTGATGGGAATCTCATTTACCAAGTACTGTATTTACATTACTGCTAGAACAGCTTCTCATTTAAACTGCTCCTTCAGCCAGCTGTCCCTGACTAGGCTTTCTTACGTTTTATCCTCACCTGGATCATTTAACCAAATTGAACAACTGATAAATGTATTGACCCATCAATCACGACCCACAGTTTCCTGCATTCCAGCCACATTCACACATAATTGAAATGACCATTTTACATTCAGGGATTGGATCTTTTGACCCTATCTCTGTTAAACTACAATAAAGATAACAACCTCTAGCAATATTGTATTATTTTTAGCAGTTTAAAAGCCTAGATAACGCTTCAAGCTGTTTGTGAAGTGTCATAACCACTCAAAGGTGCATTTACAGTTCCAGTACAATGATACAATCTGCTCGTAGGCTGATTGCCAGACACAACAACGACCCAAAGCATATGGCTAAGTCAACTCTGTAGTTTTTGTAGAAAACAAAGGTTAAAGATCTAGAATGGCCTTCACAATCAACAGATCTCAATCCAATAGGAATGGTTTGGACTAATCTGAAAAAAAGCTGTAGCCAAGCATTGTCATGTCTGAAGGCCGAAACAGAAGCAAAAGGAGGACACATGAAATACTCATGCAGGGGTGCCAGTACTTTTGTTGTGAACAGATACTTTAAGTGAAACAAGTTCATTTGTTTTTTGATAAATATTATTTGTTAATTACTGGAAATTATGTACTTTTAGTTATGTTAAAAAGTTCTGTTAAAATGTACTAAATGTTTGTCCTTAATCTGTTACCTTAAATTATAATAAGCATTGGGTGCCAATATTTTTGTCTGCAACTGTATAATGAATTACTGTTATATTCCCTTAGGAACTCTACCTGGCCTATAATGATATTTCGGACATGAGTCAGGTTAGCATGCTGGATCATTTAGAGATTCTGGACCTTGAGGGGAATAATATAGATGACATCACACAGGTTCAGTACCTGGGACTGTGCGACAAGCTGAGCATGCTCACATTGGAGGGCAACCCTATCTGCTTGAGACCTCACCCATACACTACAAAGGTAACTCACAGTTTTCTCATCTTTCAGTGTCATGGTTTCCCAATAGATTTCCCTGCTTTGATGTCCCATTAATACGTTTCCTACCCTAGCAAGAATAAAATGTAACCATTACCTAATGGGATATATCTCTTATAGCCCAAATGACCTTTGCACTAATATCAGAGCTGCTTCTTTTAGAGCCCCTTATGCGTCAGGTGTCGTCTCTGCCCTTAGGAGATAAATACAACTGTTGCGTAGGGATCAGTGCATTTTCCTTTCAGCCTGTCTGAGGAAGGAGTGAGCTCTGACTTCTCGGCACCAATACCGTTATCATTCTTGTGCACTCTGTGTGTGGATAAACCCTGCCTGGGAAGGGAGCATGCAGAGGGAGCAGTTAAAGAAGGCAACTGTTGTGCGTCTTGTGCTCATTTTTCTAACAGGACACTAGAAAGCAGGCAGGTCCGCTGTTCTAGGGACCATTGTGCATCTCTGAAACTGGAGCAGCATCCAGACTCGTCCCCTGCAGTGGGGTCAAGAGAGTACCCCCTCCCTGTTACACTGGGAACTAGGAAGCAACCCTCTACAGGTAGGAGCTTGACTAAGAGTCCACACTCCTCTAGATCCTCCTCTTGTTCCCCCTCTATGCCCATGAAGAGGGACAGAAGCCACCGTAGCAGGCTTGCTGGCAATGCAAGGTTGTGGGGCAAATGGAAAAGCTTTTGGAAGCTGTGAACCAGCAGCAGTCCCTTTTTGACACAGCTGCTGCAAGGCCTCCCCCCACCCTGTTGTCTCAGCACCGTTGCCTGACCCAGAACCAGCACAGAAGGACACCTTGTCCCTTGCTGCGTCTGAGATTGCCCAAGAATTCATCTTCCTGTCTGCGGACTCGGAATCTGATGTTTTGGCTTCCACGGTAAGCCCCTCTCTGTCAGAGGAGCTCACCGTCCTTATCAGACATGCTACCATGGCGTTGCAGGTGCCTTGGACTACAAAAGATGAGCCCAAACACATCTTTGACAGGGTTTCCACCAGCATTCGTTTCAGCCCTACTCAGGTATCAGCCCTGCTGCAGAAACATGCCGTTGCAATGGTTCACTCTCAACAAAAGAGAAGGGTTTTATTCTAGGTATTTCCTGGTGCCATGTGGCAAAGTGGCTGCTGAGTGAGAACAGGTGCAGAAGTGATGCAGTGCAGGAACAAACACAAACAGGAAAATTTTGTCTGTTTGGAAAAGGGGTCTTTTTATTTGTAACACCCGGTCTGGCGATCAAACAATAAGCACACCAATGAGTAATACACGGAGGTAGAAAAGACAAGGGATTGTTGTCCAAACAATAAATACACGTTATCCGTCCCACAATAATACTGGACACGTTCACCAGTCTGGGTGCGTGCAGTAGTGCTCGTGGTGGTGCTGTGGTGAAGTGTTGTTCCAACTTTTTGCTGGCCCAAAGTGACAGTTCTGGATATGTGTTAGCCGTCTGGTGGTTCACAAACAAAGACAATTACTAACACTGACAAATAAACAAAACATTTACAAATATTATTTTTCAGCTTTCACTGGGTCTGTCACGGTCCTTGCAGTCTCTTTAAATAAAACCAAGCGAAGGAGTAGATTGCGATTCTCCGTCCCCTTTTATGCTGTCACGCATGACCCCTTGGAAAAGGAGTGCAGCTGTCTCTACAGTCTGCAGCTGCTACGTCGTTTCCCTTCCGGGTCAATATGTTCTTGCAATGAAGAATCACCTTCTTCCAGACTGACCGACTTCTCGACTCTTGGAAAGAACTGTCAGGCCTTTCTGTCCAAAGGACTCTACTTTCGCTGCTTAGCGCCCCCACAGGTCAGGAGGGAGATTTACAACCAAGATTCATTATATTTCTGTCACATGCCGAAACAGGGCTGTGGTCTCAACCTCAGACATCTCAACCTGTACTTGAAAGTACGAAGCTTCAAGATCCTGACAATGTAACAATTGTTGCAGGCAGTCAGGTCAGACGGCTGGCTCACTATTGTGGACCTCAAGGACACCTACTTTCACATCCCTGTAAAACCCGGCCACAGGAAATACTGGCTCCTCTGAGACTCAAAGGCATCAGAGTGCTCAATTACCTGGATGACTGGTTGATATGTGCCGAGTCACCAGCACAGGCAGTGTTGCACATGGGACTGGTCACCAGCCACCTCCAATGGCTAGGCTTCATGGTGTACCATTTAAAAAGCTGAATGACGCTCTTTCAAAGGGTTGTGTATCTCAGCATATGCCTCTATTCCGTAAACATGGTCGTCATTGTGTCGGACAACAGGATCCAGAGGCTAACTGTCTGCTTGGAGCTTTTTCAGCCTAATGCAGCAGTGAGGGTACTGACCTTCCAGAGACTTCCGGGCCTGATGGCAGCTGCATCTCAGGTTCTCCCTTTTAGAGCTCCTCACATGTGCCCTCCCCAAGGCTGGTTCAACCACAGGGTCCTTCACCTTGTTGTGGATCAGCACCGCCTGCTCTCATTGTCTCGTCACTGTTTGGAAGATCTCTCGTGGGGAAAACAACCAGCTCATCTGTGCTTGGGCAGAGTTCTGGGCAGTATCACGAGGAAAGAGGAAAGAGGAAAAAGGTGGTGACCACAGATTCTTCCAACCTTGGTTTGAGTGCTCCCTGGCCAGGGCGAGTGGAAACCCCCATGGGAGGGTCTCCTAATGAATGTTTTAGAGCTGTGAGCAGTTCATCTTTCCCAGGAGATACAAGGGTGACTTATTTCAACCACCAGGACAGTCTCCGGTCTCCCGGTGTCAATCATGTTGCCGAGGAGCTTTTGTTATGGGCTCACCAACATCTGCTTTCAGTCAGTAGTTCACCTGCCAGGGGTGAGGAACTGGGCGGCAGACCTTCTCGCGAGATGGCTACAAATGAGGTGTCTTCCAAACATGTGTAAGTCGCGAGCACTGAACCCCACACTTGCCCCATGGCAGATTTACTGCCATTTTTGCAGGACCTTTTTGATGAAGGGAAATCTCCCTCCACCTTTAAGGTCTACCTGGCAGCTATATTGACACTTCTTGGAGGAACAGTTTTTTTAAGGGTTCTCAAAGGTTGTCCCTCTCTGGCAGCTCAGTGTAGTGCTGGACACACTTGCAAGACTGCCGTTCAAGCCCCTTCATTCAGCTGAGCTGAAATTCCTATCCTTAAACACAGCTTTCTTGCTTGCTATTACCTGCACCAAGTAGGTAGGTGAAATGCAAGCATTCTCAATGGCGAAAGCCTGTTTGTTTTTTTGCGGACAGAACTAAGGTTACTCTCCGCACTAATCCTGCTTTTCTCCCTAAAAGCATTTCTGCTTTCCATATCAACCAGTCAGTGGAATTGGAGGCCTTCCATCCACCTCCTTTCCAGTCTAACAGAGGTAAAGCTCCATACACTCTGTCCAGTTAGGGCATTGGCGTATTATGTTGACCGCACCCAGAGTTGGCAGTAATCTGAGCAATTGTTTGTTTGCTTTAGGTCTAAGTTCTACGGACAAGCCTTATCTAAACCGCGGCTGTCGAGGTGGATTTCAGACACGGTCAGGATTGCATACGATCTAGCCAACCTGCCCCACCAGAGCAGGTCACTGCACAAGAGACCTTGCTACCTCTTGGGTGTTATTCCAGATCACATCTGTCGCAGACATTTGCACGCCCTAGTATGGGCCACATCTCATATTTTTACCAGCAGAGCCCTGGGTTTGGTACCAGTGTTAAGGGCAGACATGTAACCATTACCCTTTAAGGTCACTGCGTTCACTTCACAGCAGGCATGCAGAGAAAATGGCGCTGATCCTAATGCGACAGTCGTTTTTATCTGCTGGGGACAGAGATGACGTCTGATGCATAAGGGGCTCTTAAAAGAGCAGCTGATATAAGTGCTCATGTAATTTGGGCTACAAGAGATATATGATAATAATAACATTCTATAGTTACCCAGTACAGCTAGATAGCAGCACAGTATTTATTATTTTTACATTTCACAACTACCCTCTGTTATATATATTATTTAATTGAAACACCACTAAAATAAGGATATATGTATGAACAGGAATTTATACGAATTCACATTTTATTTGAAAACTGGACAAACGGACAAACATATCCAATTTAGCAAGGGGCTACTGTGTGGTTATGAAAAACTATTTGATAGAAACACATTTTTTATTTGGCGGTGAAGGTAAAGGGGGCCTGTTGCAAAATGGTTGATTGTGTACAGGTGCAGGAGTGATGCAGTGCGCAATGAACAGACAGAGATTTGTCATTCAGTTAGAAAAAGGGGTTTTATTTTTTATAATCCTGGTCTGGTGACCAAACAATAATTCCAGGCAATACAGAACAATGTGTAATGCACTGGAAACAAACAAATGGGTCACCAGTCCTGGGTGCGTGCTGCAGTGCTCATGGTGGGTGATACAAGTTTATTCGTGACAAAAGTTAAGTGCTGTTCCAGTTTTTGTGCTGGCTCTTTGGTGACAGCTCCGGAACATGTTAGCCGTCTAATAATTACAAACAAACAATTATAGACAAACAAATGGTCTGTTCTTCTTGCTACATGTCCGGCCCACTGCCATTTCATTTTGTTTGCGCTCTTTTCCATCCTTCTTTTCTCTTCTTGTTATTGCCAGCATGTATCTTTCCATACTCCGTTGAGTCGTTTGTAATTTTTGAGTCATTTTTGCATTGTTGGTCCAGGTTTCATATCTGTAAGTTAGCACTGGCAGCACGCATTGGTCAAAAACGTTCCTCTTGAGGCAAAAGGGTAGTTTCCTTTTCAGAACCCTGCTTAATCTTCCACAGGCACTCCAGCCCATGACAGTCCCAAAAAATTTGACTTCCATGTGTACTGTCAGATGTCCTGGTGCATGCCCAGTGAAGCGTTTTGTAAGCTGTATTACCTCCGTGTGGAAACACACTAGTCTGTGTGACAAATGTGGTCTGTCTAATTTTCCATAAGGAAAGAATTTGTTCCTGCTTTTGTTTTGTGTAGTAGACATCTTTCACACTGTACAGGTTTCCTTTGCATGTTGTATTTTGATGTATTATTGTGATTAATGTTGCATTCAATAAAAAGAAGAAAAAAAAAAGTCTGTGCTGTGTAAGTGGTTGCGGGCAAAAGAAAACCAAGACAGAGTTGTTCCCACTCAACAGTGTGTAGATGATTGTGCATGTGTTGCGTCGGGAAATGCAAGTGAAAAAGCAAAAAAAATAATAATAATAATGGCATTGTCACAGCATTTTCTCTAGTTATTGTAAAGCACATGTTCCTGAATATTTAAATGCTTACCTGAAAAACAGTAGATGCTAAATTGTAGAATGTTTAGTTTTTTATGTCCACCATTTAAAGGCATTCTTTTTTTCTCTATCACATAAATACATGAAAAAACAACAACAGACATTTGAAATGCCCCCTTCTTGTGCTGGACAATTTTAGTGAAACCATGCAGCTCTGTATCAATCATTTACCAGAAATAATCTAAACCAGCTGTCAGGTTCCTAAATGCAGTGTAGCAGGTCAATAAGACAAACGTTTGCTGTATTTATTTTTAAGTGATAAAAATATTTATATTTACCTTTCACAAATGGGAATTTTCACGGGGAACTACATACAGTCAGCACTCACATATCCGACCCTATAAAATGTTTACTTCAGTGACGGTTAAACGCGTGTGACACATATCTGATTATTTTTGGCCCGTTCCAACCCTTGTCTGTTTTTCAGGGAACACAAAAATTATACAATATCAAAAATACACATCTGAAAAGACTGTGTTTTAAAACAAGTAGGCCATTTAGATGTACTATAATGGTTTTGTTGGTACAGTACTATGTTTTCAACAGAAGAAATGTTTTAATTCAGAACTATATGATAATAAAAACATCACTTGCCAAAAGAAATGACATGTTGATTGTGATATAGTACATACTTTAAAATCTGGTGGATACTTTAGCAGTATGTAAAATACCCCGTTAAGGACCCAACATCAAAATGAAATCAAAATGTTGCCCATGCACAGAACTGCGTACAATGTAAAAGGTAATGCAATTTAGAAAAAGATTTAAATAAATAAATAAATAAATAAATTTAAAAAGACGCAGTTTCCAGAATTAAAACAGTATCCAAAGTCAGTATTCAAAATTACAGATTATAGTGCTCATAAGGCAGTAAGGCAATAATGTTACAGTTCACTTGCAAATGAAAATGCACAAAAACAACTAAAGATAAAAAAAAAAAAAATCACAGTATCTAAAACTATTTAATGACTAACTGTTACATTACCCCAGCTTGCCTCTTCACTTTGTTTTGGCTGCATTTTCATTAGGTGAAAATGGAGAAAGTGCATTGTAACTGCACAGGGTCTCCTATTTACAGCAAATCCCCACCCCCCAAAAAAAACAAAAAACAAACCACAAACAGTAAAATATAAAGCAAAATACACTAAAATACAACAAAGAAATAATTAGGTAAAATATAATGAAATTGCCTTTGTAACGCATATTCATGAGCAGTCTAGACTGTGGCGTGGTTTGGTAGTGGGTAGATTTATTGTCTATTAATTAATAGCAACTGCTTCAGACTGATTTGGCATGCAGAGAAAAAAAATGTGGGCTGTGGCAGATATTCAAATAAATTGTAACATTGAAGAGATGGGCTTTGAATCACAAAACTGGTGACGGAGTCGGAAATCGCATGTGATGGGTAAGTGCATTAATTTGTTACATATATATATAATGGGGATTGATTTTATTCTTAATACAAGGGCAGTAAAACGTGACTGACGTATATCTGGATAACAGATATCTGATTGCTGACTGGGTCAATTTCATGGAAATCCGTGATAACCATGCAATTAATACAGCCTTACTGATGATTCACAGGGAACAGTCTCAAAGGTGATCACTGCTCTGGAGAACAGATATGCTGCAGATTTTCAACCCTATTAAATGTGGTAATCATAAGGAATGGTCACTTATTCCTCTGTAACCATTCAAATACCTGACATCAAATCAGTACTGTCCTGGTGGCCTCTATTTACAGCATTGTTTCCAGTGTTACGGCACATGTTTGTGATGATTTACATACATTTAAAGGTTCAGCACAATATTAACATTTATGAAGATGTAGGTAACAGTCACGCAGTTGCATGTTTTATCAGTGAATGCATTAGCTGACTTTATTATTTGAAATGACCTTCCTCAAGGTTATAAGTCAGAGCTTATGGATGAGATCATCAGCTTTTATTGCATCTCATTGTTCACAGGGGATTCAGTATCTGTTTTTTTTTTCTCTGCACTTATGAGAGCAAGACCTCATAAGAAAGCTTTTATGATCTAATCTTGTTTTACGGTGTTAATGGATTTCTGAGGTGCTCTATATTTTCATTTATTATTTTATACAAATTGATAGGGGTATTTATCAGTATTAGTTTTATTTTCCATATTTTAGACAAACTGACAAACGAAGCAGGCACATTGTTTTTAAAATTGTTAATGAAATTTCCAGATGGATCCAAAACACTGTGGTTTTTATAAAGTATTAATTATTCATATTGTGTCCAGCCATTGTTAAGATTTAAAAGTTATGGGTTGTTCTTTTGGTATAAACAGGTTTGACATGTGCAATTTATTACTGTTTAAGCAGTCATGGATATGTGGCATCTATAATAAAGTCACCAGCATATTTAACCTTTGGGGCAGCCTGGGTAGATCTTAGCTAGGAATACAAATCACTATGATAGGTGTGCACCAACAATGTATTCCCCCTGAAAAAGTGAGTTTGTTAAAGAAAGGAAAGTTTCACAAGTGAAGTAAGGGGGTATTCACAGGGGAGTGATTGGAGCAAACAAGCTGCTCCTGGGACCAGTTCTGATTAATTAAAGATCCATAGGAATGCATCTAATCGACCCAGCTCGTTTAAAACATTTCCCACCCAACATCAGAAAAATGTTGTTAATTGATAAATAGAAACTATTAACATGTCTATTTTTGAAAGCATTCTTACTTTACAGCATTTTTTTTCACACCTGCCTAAAACTTTTACACAGTACTGTACAAAATAATAATGGTGGGTGAGATTTACACTTATCATATGAAGAAAAATATAGTTTAAAAAACGTTTAAACTGATGAAACATTTGTCTGCTTGACTTCAGGTACCACAGTGGCATCAGTTGTACCATGTACCCATATCTTTGTCAGCAGGGGGACCCAGAGATAAACTCCATGCCAGTTGTGTTTTTTTTTTTTTTTTTAAGCCAGCTAGGGTTTATTTACCAGCTGGATACACTGCCAGCCTGCCTGAGTGCTAATTTCAGACTCGTGTTTTGTCATCATGGGTCCTCGCTGGGGCTTGAACCCATGGTCTTTGAATCTGCAGGGACTTTCACTGACCATTAAAGAATATATAGAAATGAGCTATGATGGAGACCTGCAGATTATTGAGAAATGATTATGAGGTCAGTCGTTTCGTACTCGAGAATTAGAAATGCCTGCTATGTCACTCTGTTGCTCCAAAAATAAATTCTTCTGTTGCTAGTCTACTGTTACATATTACAGCTTCTGGGTCAGTAAGGAAAACAAAAAATGGATTTTAAGGGAAAACGTTTTGTGTCAGAGATTAACGTTAAAGTGCTGTACATACATATATATAAGTAAACACTTCTTGCTTTTTTTGTACAGCCTGTTTCTTGTAACAAATAGTCATGTAAACGATTTGTTACATTTCTGGCAAGTTTAGAATATTAAGTGAAAATATTCAACACCATACCATTGCTTATTGAAAGATTTTTTTATAAAGGTGTATAAATATAAGGATGTATATGAACACCATATTTTAGGTACAGATATAATCCCACAAGATACAACATTTTCTTTAAAAGATATTGATGGGGGAAAGAAACAGCCAATAAACAAAAATCTAGAGCATAAGGGGGGCCCTCTCAGTCTGTATGTCTATCTGTCTGTCTGTCATTTTCTTGATTATATCAATACGTTTATGAAATTCTTTATCTCAAATTATTTAACGTATGCATACTGCATAATGTAGGCCATGATGATCTATAATTTATGGTACTGATTGCTGTAATTTTTTAGTTATTGCTTTAGTGGAGGATGTATGTTAGTAACAAATTTATGAATAACCGTGAAGAATGAAAAGATCTTCAGCACAATGAAAAAGGAACAATTGATAACACAGCCGCTAATAAGGGGTAAGAAAATACATTTAAAGCCGTATTTAAGTTATTGACAAGAGTTCTGACAATTTGACACAGTCTACGGTTTGCACAACAGTCAGCACCATTCAGAAAACAAAACACTGCAACTAGCAGAAAGGATCTGGGTTGTGCAGGGGCTCATTTGACTAATGGAGCATATCAGTATCAAACAGATGGAAATAAATGTCATATCCTCTAATCTGGTTAAACTGGTTCATTTTATTTTGCATGCAGTCCTCAGGGTACAGCTATAGAGCCGCAGTGAAGGAACTGGTCCCGCACTTGAAGTATTTGGATGACATCCCTGCCGATCACAGTGCTACACCACACAGCAGTAAACTTAATGAGGACTGGATGATTGTAAAGCAGTCCATCAAAGATGGCAATTTGACAGAAGATGCTGACAACCGAGGTAGGGATTGCAGTATGAATGCAGAGTCCATTTATCTATATAACCCTGGGTTAGGAACGCATGATTTTATGTAGAACTACTGAAATTGGGGCATTTGTTGTCCAATTTACCACACTCCTTGATTAAAGAGTACATATCTTAAAACTAAGTTTACTTAATTTTGTTATGCGCTTTTATGATGTTTGCTATTATTCTAAGTGGTTCTGTGGAAGGGTGGTGGGTAATTCACTGACACAGGAGACAGACAGGTGTACTTGAAAACACCACACAGGTGCCCAGTTTTATTTTCAGGTTGTGTTTTGTTTTTTTAGCCCGCAGAGGGTGATGTTGTCCGTGGTCTGCTTACCAACTATGGTAAACAGAACCACGGGAATATCAAGCAACGGTAAACAGGCGTACTCGCAGTTGCTCCAAAGAATAATTCAAAAATAGAAGGAAAAGGGAAAATAAAACAGTAATAAAACTACAAATAAAAGGTGCTGCACTTGGCAGCGATATCCCAGTCGCCGCTACCTGTACGACCCGGATCGCCAACCTATGCTACTGGCTCACTAGCCTGCTGTAAACAGTATTCCGGGGTCTGCCCAAGGGCTCCCCGCTGTCACTGTCTCGCTGTTTAATTGTTTCTTCCTCCCCGCTGGTTCTCGATCCCCGACCAGCGCTTCCGCACATTCAGCGCGTCTAAAAGGGCAGACCTGAGGGAACAGTAGAGCATTATCTTATAGGGCTAACAATCTCTCACACACACCCTTTCCCATCTCCCCGTGTCACTGCCATGACCGACAGGCGGTTATTGGACAACTGCTGCCCTCCTCCTGCAGCACTGTGAACACACCAGCAGAGTCAGCACAGATCTCCCCCTGCTACAGGTTCTTACTGCAATTACTCAAATGTTAACTTTTTCTATTGCTTGATAAGTCTGTGTTAAGGTGCTTTGACAAGGAGTTCAAGAGCTGCTCTTCAGTTGTGATTGCCTGTCATAGACATGTAAAATAGGCTAGATAGCTAAAGAATTAAGGCTCATTCACACTGGACGCGGCTCAGACGGCATAGGCGTTGTGGCGGAAAGCAGATTTTTTCACTGACCGCGGGACAAATATTGACTCGGAGCTGAACGCACATGTGGAAGGGTGGTGGGCATTTCACTGACAAGGAGACAGCACTTTTAGTTGTAACGCCGCTCAGACGCACTGATTTATTTCAGCCCACAGAGAGCGTTGTTTTCCGTGGCTTGAGTACCGGCAACGGTAAACAAGACCACGGTTATACCAGTCCAGGTACACAGTCCACTGCAGGTGCACTCGCAGGTGCTCTGGAAATAATAAATCACAAAGGACAAAATGCAAAAGAAAAAGGGAAAATAAAACACAGTATAATAAATACAGTATAATCGTAAATCTCGAAAAACTACTCACTTCTAAATCTTGTGTAGTCATTTTTTATTACTTTAGTATAAATACATGTTAATTTGGATTCATATGTTGTTTTTTTCTGACTTTATATGAACGAAAAGACACACATTTGCCCGTTTTCCCATTGGAAATAGTAATATTTTGAAATATCACTGTCCTGGTCACAAAGCAAAGTTTGTGGGGAATAATAGCCATTTTCTATACTTTTGAGGCATAAGCAATTAGGAAATAACACTTACTACCCAGGAACAAAAATTGTGTTACATAGTGTAATCGGGGTCTGCCCAAGTTTTTCCCCCGCTGCAACAATAATCTCTTTCTTTCTTTCTTTCTTCATTTATTTATTTATTTGTTTGTTTGTTTATTTATTTAATTCGCTCGTTCTCCTCCGGCCGTGCTCGGTCCGGCAGCAGAGCTTCCACCAGCTGGCTGGCTCGTTTCATCTGAGAGGGGGCAGCCTGAGGGAACACAGAGCGTAATCTTTATAGGGCCAGCAAACCCTGTCGTGGGTTATTGGTTACTTACAGCATACCTGGTGAGTCTGCCGTGCAAGCAATTCTCCACACCCTCTACCTCCTGGGAGAGAACCGCTTGTCCTACCAAAGTCCCGCTTCTGTGGACTAGGTGCCAGTGTCACACTGTTTATTAGTTACAGTGCGCATGATAAAGTGACTGTAAATGTATGAATCATGCTCAATTTACACACTATTTTTTTCAGTTTAAGGGCCCATTTCAAAACCTGTCCTGTCTCAAATGTGAACAACGGGGGGCGAGGAGGATTCAAATGTGGATGTCTCCAGCCAGCAACAAGGGTTCAAGTCCATAGCGTGTTTTTTCTATCAATTCATACCTTTTTTTATAGCTTACCGATAGTTTAATACAAAATACAAGTAAAGGAGTAAAGGACAGACAGAAAAGTTATTCCCTTTTTTGTTAAACTAGATTGTTTTGCTCGGTTCAGAGTACAACTCTATTGAATGCTACTACTAGTCTGGAGAAGGGATCTATGAACAGGTTTTGAAAGAAAAAAAAAACACATTGATTTTGTATAATAATCTGCTGCTCTGCTATATATATATATATATATATATATATATATATATATATATATATATATATATATATATATATATATATATATATATATATATATGGCTGTTGTACTTTCTACTAAACTAACAAAACCACTGACTCATTAACCCCAGTAGAATGTAAATTATAATTATCATTAACAACAGTGAGGTTTAATTATTTAATTATGTGGTCCCCAACGCAGTGCCCGATTTACCAATATGCCAATAACAGCATTCACTGTACTATGTATGGGGCCCCTGAAATATGGCTTAGCGTAGGGCTTTAAATCAGGCCCTAGGTGTGGGGAGGAAATATTCTCCAGGAAAGTATTGTTGTAGCCCAGCGGGGCGACCTGCCACCTGCGACTGTCAATGTTGGAGAGTCTCCACTGCGCTAGTCACGCTGACCAAGCATTGCAGCAGTGGAAGACAAGACAGAAAATAAAAAGCACTACCATTTTTCCAAGAAACCGTCTGGACAATCAATCTTTTTGCAGAACTCTTTTCAAATGGCCGCTCTAGTGCACTGATAGTGTAAGGATTATTGCCCACATTGTCAATCAGGTAACACAGCAATTATGATCCATGATGTGGTATGGAACAGAAAAGCCAGAGCACTTGTTAAGTCATTTTGAAAAGGGCTTTGAAACAGACTTTAAAGTTATAAGTGTAAAAAGTTGTCAAGATGTTAACAGTGAAAAGGAAAATTACAGGCGCGTTATTTAAACAGTTGTAGCAACACGTGGGGACATATGACACTATATTTCTCGGGAACCCCGCTACTTACTCTTTAACTATAATGAGAAACGAAGAATACAAATTTGCCAGTGCCGGCCAAGTGTGAACGAGCCTTTATTAAGGACAAGCACCCTCTAAAGCACTACTGTGTATTGCCAGAAAAACTGAAGAAAATATGAGTCAAAGTGTCAGGTCATTTAGGTGTGCTGTCTCTTAAGCCAGGTCCACACCTGAGCGATCAGTTGTGCAACTCAATTGCTCCCGAAATCCCATGTCTACAAGTTGCATTTTTTTTATGATTATGACTTTTGGTTCTGGCAACTGAGTTGACATTTTTTTTTTTTTTTTGTCCCATGTCTACAAGTTTAGAGTTTTTATTTTATTTAATTTTTGACAACTGAGGTGACACTTTTTTTGGTCAGGTCATAATGTGACCAGTAATTAACGAGGAAGAGTTGGCTGTTATTATATTTTCTACTGTTGTTATTTTAAATGCCATATTCCCTAAAGAAAAAACAAGGCCATGTAAAAGCTGGCTGAGGCATCAGCAGAAACATGGGGCATATCATGCCCTTGTTGAGGAAATGAGGCTCGTATTGAATTGCCACATGATCGCCTATGTCTACAGAGGTCGCTCAGGAGGTTGCTTGGAAAGTAGAGCCCGACTTAACCCCACGATAAGCGACTCGGTTGCATGCACCTAGCCTTAGTGACATATATCTATGACAGGCAACTAAAACTGAAGAGCAACTCATCTCATGAATTTAGAAAACACGTTAACACATACATATACATATAAAACACAGTATTTGTGTAGAATGATTGCAAACATCATAAAAAGTTAAGGGGACAGTGATATATATGTGTGTGTGTGTGTGTGTGTATATATATATATATATATATGTGTATATATATGAAAAGGAAATGTGAAGCTACTGCGAATATATTGCTATTCCTGATTTATGTAAAAAGGCTCTTCAGATATAATGTATACTATTGATTGTAGTGGATACATCTAAATGTTTGGAGCAACAGAATCAGTTTTCAGTGGTACAAGGCATAAGAAACCCACTGTGCCATCAAGCCTTTTTTGCCATCAAGCCCTTTAGGTGCTCATTGACCCAGCTGGATTAAGGCACACAGATAATCGTACATTGTTTTAATTGGAAGGTTGAGAAGTGTTGTTGAGTTGAGCATTTGCTGTGGCTTGCAGGTGCTCATTGAAGACCTGTTTCTCCACAGACACAGACAAGTCTGTAGCTTCAGGAAGGCCCTCCTCGGGGCAGCATCCTCGCATGTCCAGGCCCGGATCAGCCAGGAGGCCATGGACAGCACAGAGACCGTCCAGCATGGGGATGCCTGGGAGCAACCGGCCTCAGTCAGCTGGAGGATTACGCCCTGGGTCTGCAGGCTCTGACGAGACCACGCTGGAGGAGGATGCCAGCGACTTGACACACGGTAATCTCCACTTGCAGTGTTGGAGATTGGTCTTCAATCGGAAGTACTTACAGATACAGTTCAATGACAAACGTTTTGACGAGAAGTCTTGGACTGTGTGGACCATACACATGCTTTTAGCTACCGTATATGGGCACCTAATTTATATACCTGTTGCAGCTCTTCACATGTTTTTTTTTTATGTTGTTCTGGTGACAATAGCGTCACAGTATGGCTTACTCATCTGTATTTTTCTTTTTGTCTTTAAAAAGCATTTAGAATGATCACAGATTCCATCCCATTCCCACTGCTACCATCTGTATATCCTGTCAGCATATGCTGTTGCAGGGATTTAATAATGAATGTGTATGTGGGTGCATTTGATAGCTGCTGCCTACCGTAGACACCTGGTAGCACCTCATTTTGTGGTTGGATACACACGATAAGCATCTGAACAGAAGTGTAAGCAGAGGTTAATTCTGAACTTAGAATACTGCCAGAACTGCTGTCTTGTCATCAAAACTTCCTAGCTTTTCATATCAGAGATGTCACATGCCATGTGATGCAGTGTTACGCAGAAGCGTGTGCTGCATATTACAGGTGTTTCCAACTTGAACTGGGATTGTCAATGGGAATTCGAGTAGGTCAGACCTGTTTCAGACATTGCTCCCCATGATATAATATTCCTCAATATCATTTATTTTACAGGTGTTGGTCGGGTCATTTGTGGGAATCCTATTAAAGCCCTACGTGCAAGGCGGCAAAAACTGAATGTAAGCTTTATTGTATTGTTTATTGTAACTTCTTTTGGAGATCTTAAAGCCCATTGGTAATTCCTGGAGTCCCTGTTCTTCATAGTTACTCCTAGATTTGTCTTTTTTGATAGAAAAATATAGCGTTACACGTCCCTAGTGCACTGGGTTCTAGATCTCTGCAGGAAGAGCAATTAAATAAATACATAAATAAATAACATCATAAAAGTGCTCTGGCTTTTCTGTTTCATACACCATCATGGGTCATTATTGCTTTGTTACAATGTGGGCAATAATCCTTACACTATCAGTGCACTACAGTGGCCATTTTGAAAAGAGCTTTGAAACAGACTTTAAAGTAGAAACACGTGGGGACGTGTAACGCTATATTTTTCAGAACCCCGCTATTTACTCTTTAATTATCTATTTAAAAAATAGCTTTGTAAACATATCATTTTCAGCTGGCTTCTCCATCTCCTCCAAATCCCTTTGCACACTACAGCCACAAACCAGAACACACCTTCGACATAGAACTTGAAAATAGGGGTCGAGAGGACATTATTGCTGAACTGAAGGCATGGAGGATGGAACATAACAAGTAGGAACGATTTATTATATTTTCAATTCTAAAATATGTGTATTTAGTTCTAGTTAAATGTAAGGGACAATTCCACTGGCTTGCCAGTGCCAGGCTTGTCAGTCATCATTGGAGAAACCTAGTTTTTTGGCAACAGAACAGGATTGTAGCACGTGTTCCACATAGATAAGTCTAGACAACATCCTCAGCAATATATTAAAGCCAAGATGAGTCCCACTGACTGTTATTATACTATGAGTTTACAGTTTGGTACCATAAATACAGTTACATAGAGGGTAACATGAGAATCTTCAGTTCGGTGCGTTCCATTTATCCACTTATTTACAACTCGAGATGAGATGCATACATTGTTTCAATTGTTGCTGAACAGAGGTTTGTGTATTATGATAAAACATACAATGTAGAATAAATGATGAATAAATGTAATACTGCATATCGTTGCTATGAATGCATGCTCTCCCTGTCACATTTAAGTTACCAAAATTATAATTTTATGATATTGCACTGATAATGCAGCCTAACATTTAGCATGATAATGTGACCTGCATGACACATGTTGTATTCTGAATGTAGTGTATCAATGCTCCAGTTGCTGTGTGTGTTATACCTGCTGTTGATATTCTTGTCCTGTATTGCAGGCGGCTGGATGCGATTCAGAAGGAGCGTGAGCCCCAGGTGCTGAAGATCTTCCACAGTGATGATGAGGGGGAGCAGGATCGGTACAGCCTGAGTGACAGTGCTGAGGAAGATGAGATCAAGGGAGCCTTGAGTGATGATTGGAATGCCAGGACATCTCCAGACTCCTCATTCCAGTCCTCTGGATACCCCTCTCCTCCTACTGGTAAGATCAATGCACTCCCACATGCTACTCCTTGTTTCACTTTGCCTTGGTCATTTTTGTCTCCAAATACATTTCAAGCATTTGAGTATTTGAATATTTGTTCCAAATATTCAGCTGGTAAATAATTAACTTGAAATTTATGTTTTAGCAAAGAGGCAAGCAAACTGAGAACTTTCTTTTACCCAGTGTTAGCTAAAACCCCTTTAGAGGGATGCTTTATATCCCAATATGTTATTTCTTACCTTTATTATCCTATTATGTGTGTATGGTATGATTCTCTGTTGTTTCTAAGTAGATCATTATTTTACTAACTACACAGTAAAAATGTCTTCTATAAAAAAAAGTTTTAAGGCTGATTGTGACAAAGTGACAGACTCACTGCATTCCTAGAAGTAGAAGAAGTAGAAAATATGACTTTGTAATGTATTGAGAAAGAGAGATTGCTTGGTAAGTACAGAAAATCTTTGTAGAACACACAGACTCTACTAAATTATTTTGTAAGCCAGTTGTTATTTTGGAAGAATGCTAATAATATAATATTTTTTTTTTTTTTTTTTTTTAAAAGACTGTTTTTCCACAGTGGCCCTAAACCTGTCCCTGTCTCCGAGCCCCCCAGTTTGCCCGTCTCCCCCCTCTCCCCCGGGAGCTTCCACTGGAGTTCGGAGGACCCACAACCTGCGAGCGCGGCGCCTGAAGATCCCGGACCCAGAGCAGCAGGAGGGAGTACAGGGGCTGGGAATGGGACAGGGAACAGGGACACCTCCATTCAGAGCACAGATTGGAGCACTACACACAGATGAGAAGTTTGCCCTTCTGGATCAAGAGAATTCAACCATAGAGGTGGTGGGGCCAAAAGTACAACAGGATCTGAGGGCCAGTCTTCCCAGCATGGAATCCACCAGGCCTGTTTCTGGACCAGCTGCTGTAGGACCTCGGATTCACAAGTAGGCATTTTAGAAAATTCTATATGCTGTGAAACCCCACTCTTACTAGCTAATTGAAAAGAGATATTTGGATTTTCAAATTATTACTGTAAGATCGTTAATCTGACATCAATTAATCTCCATATGTAATTGTAATACAAGTAATTTTAATGTATTAAGGAAAGTGTTATATTGCACTGTAAAGACATAAAGACTAGATTGCTGCATTTTCTGTAAGACAACAAAGCAAATGTGTTACATGGTACTGTTATACAGTAGACGTGTATGTAAAATTAATGGTTGCCTTTCCAGTACAAAATGTAACCATTACCGAATGGGTATCTACATCCTAAAGACCCCAGTCCTGAATACTGTATACCAAAGCTGCAGTCAAAGATCTTTGCGCCATTTTTCATTTCAAGACTGACCTGATCAAAGAGCCTTGTTCAGATAAGTACATTGTTGCTTATATCTGTATATATTTGGCATTTTATGTGTTTTTACACATTTTGTATGTGATATTTAAGCGAATTGCTGTAATAGTTTTCTATGTATGTGTATTTGTGTGCACAACAGCCTGTTGCTTGTTGCATCCCGCTGCGGCCTTGCGCCCCACGTGAAGCCAGCTGCTTGAGTTGCTCCTCTCGGGCCCAGCAACATAAGTTGGCTGACTTTGTGCTCTCCCCCCATGGTGCTTAGCTCTGGCTGGAGCTTATTTTCTTCTTGTTTTTGCTAATTAGCACCATACAAGATGTTTTATATTATTTATGTAATTGTTAAATTACTATTTTTTGTTCTCATTGTGTTTTCTGTTTTTCATATAATCACGTGCAGGCCTGTCTGTAACGTGGTGCTTGCACCCGTACAGTAAGAGCAGCTGTTTGCTTCAGCAGCATTGCACAGGACAGAGGTACTCGCTGTTGTTGGTATGCATCACAACCACGGTATCTTGATGCTGTCACTCCAGGGCATACGTTTGGTGCCGCAGTGGATGAGATGCTGCAGTACTCTCATCACACATGGGAATCCACTAAGGAGTTGGTTCGTCTGCTTCCCAAGCGACCACCTCCAGCACGTAAACCAGCGACAAACTGCCACTGGCGATGCTCAGGACCGGCTCGCCGCAGAGGCCATAAAGGTTCCGCCTCCCTGCACAAAGACAGAAGGTGGAAGCTAAGCCCTAGGAGTTTGCTGCCACAGGCCCAGGGCCCCTACTTAGGGAGCCATCTAGACTGTTGGTGTCAGTGGACCACAGACATCTGGGTGCTTACTACTGTTCAAACCGGCTGTTCGTTACAGTTCAAGCACAGTCCTCCTCTCAGGGCTATTCGTATGATAGACCCCCTTGGCCATTGAAAGGTTTTCTTTGCTTTTTCCGGAGAAAAAACGACTAGAGACCTGTACTTGACATATTTTTGATGATGTCGGACATGGTCAGACATCGGACTGGAAAGGGAAAACTGTAATGTCGGACCTGGTCCAACATAGGATCACAAAGGGTTAAAGTGGCTTTCTTGCTCTCTATCACCTCCGCAAAGTGGATGAGTGAGATGCAGGCATTCTCTATCATGAAAGCATGCTTATTTTTTACAGAGGCCAGAACAAAGGTCACACTGCCTGCCGATCGTGCCTAGTTTGGGCCTTGGCATATTATGTTGACAGGAAAATAAGTTGAATGCAGTCTGAACAATATTTTGTCTACTATGGGGCAAAATCCTATGGTCAAGCCCTGTCTAAGCACACGACTGCGTCACAGGCTCTGTCAAGATGTGAGTAGTGTGTGGATAAAAAGGAAATATCCGAACAATACTTTAAAGTGCAAAAACATCCATTCTTTATTTTACACTTTGTTTACAAATAATAATCAAAAATGATAATAATCAGGTTGAACAGGTTTCAGTCCCAAAACAAAAGTCCAAACACTCCAATAGCCACAGTCCTCCGTGCACGAAAACTATGCTGTTCAGTACAGGACGTGGTGTGTGTCTTTTGTACAGTGCAGTGAGGGTAGTGCTCAAGGTGTGTTGCTAGCTCTGTGGCTGCAGCTTCTGGCTCTCAATCCTCCTCTGCAAGACAAATGATACGTAACAAACACAACCAACATAACAGTACTCCAGCTCAGGTTTTATTTTCAGCGTAAGAGGGCTGTACTTACGCAACTGCGTCCCTTTTGTACCACCAAACTCATCCCTGCCATCAGCCCGGCGTCATGGTTTATCCAATCGCTGCCTGACCCATATGTAACCGAAATTGAGTTGTTTAGAGCACTTGCAGCGACGCAATTTCCCCAAGATGTCTGACTTCTGGTTTCCACTTAGAGTCAAGTCCGTCAGTCGAGGGGAAAACATACAACCAACCTTACACAGTGCCTTTTCTGATCAGGAGATTTACAGCTCAAATACCTTTGCTCTCTGTCACAGGCTCAAAGAGCAGCTTTGGTATAAAGTATTAAGGATTCATGTCTTTAGGAGGTAAATACCCATTCGGTAATGGTTACATTTCTAGTTCTGGGAACCAGGGTTATGATAATAACCTAACATTCTACTGTGCTGTATAGTATTCTTATAAGTTTTGTATTGGATGTTAATTGATGTTAAAACCCAGGACCCAGGAGTTTGAACACTCAGGCCTGGTAAATCTGCTCTGAATTAATCGCATCCGCATCACAACATGAAGTAGTCACACCTAAGTCTGTGCTGATTTAACACTAAAAGCTTGGAGATACAGTATAAGGGAGGAGCAATTTATTTAACATCATTGGCTCCTGATCGTTAAAATAATGTACTTAATTGAAGGTAGTTCTAAAACCAAGGACTGGGAATACATGCGAGTTTCAAGCCATGTGGATTACATGTTGTTTTGGTGATGTTATTGAGCAGTGGTGAGTCAGTTATACCAGTCTTTACTGTCAAATTAATATGGCTGTTTTTTGTATTCAAGAACTGCAGTTGACAGAAGCCCTCAAAAACCCATTGACGCCCATCAGCCAATTATCCGCTCTTCTGTAAAAACACCTGAGAGACCCTGGGTACAGCATAGTATCCGCCCACTCACAGCAAAGGCTGCGCTACAGAGACTGCCTAACAGACCCGCTGTCATTCCTGGACGGGGAAACAGTAACTCCAGCTAAGAGCTCACAGAACAACCTGCAGGCAAGAAGAGTAAGGGGGCTTGTAATGCTGGCTTGTTTTCGACTGTGATGACACTAAAAAGAATAAGGAGTCAAGAGCAAGAAATGTAGGTCCCAGTATCATGAGCAATGGGTATGCTATATTGTGTGCTTTGATCCATGTATTTCTTAACACCTGTAGAGTCTGTGAGGCAATATTGACTTTTCAGCAATTCAGTACGTGTTGCATACAGATGCAGTTCCCATTCAGACCTTTATTAAATTGTTAACCATCAAAAGTATACTTCTTCCCCTGTGATTGATAGACCCACTTTGTAGCTGACAAAATCAGTCAAAACCAGTAAGTTATTAATTCTATTGCAGTTGTCTCCAAATCATCTTGACAGTGTGCATTGTCAGCGGATTACGTGCATATTGGTTGTATTTAAACTAGTTGAAGGGTTTTGACTACACAGCGCTTGTTCTATTTACGAGTATCAAAAGCCTTTAGTTCAGTATAGACTCAAGACAGTCCTATAGACTCAGGTCCTCCCTGCAGAACCTTGCTGGACATGTGTACTGGTGAATGGTTTCATGTCAATCACAGCTACTGTTAGTGGTTATTTTTTATTTTATTAATAACTGAAGCAAATGTTGCATGTATTTAATAAGTCCCACTATTTTTAACTGAATACCCCTTGTTTGAAGAGTATGTCGATGCTTGACAGGAACAGGAGTTCACTGTTTTTTGTTTGACTAGGTAGCATTCTACTTAGGAGGGTTTAATACAACTTGCGTTCTTTGTATAAAGCGATTATTCAAAAGATAAAAAAATGGGATAACATTAACTCACACAGATCCCTTCAATTGTGATTTGTATGAGAAAAAAATAACCTGGACTATTAATAGTACTGCTAAACTATGTCTTTTAATAGTACTGTAATGGATACCCGGGTATTGAAGTTAAGCCAAGGTTTTTTCTAACGTCAAGCCAACTTTTTTGTGGGTTGTGATCATTCCATTTATACAGCATGTATATTGTTTATTGCAGTATGGTCTTAAACATGCAGTATGGTACGTACATTTTATTTGTGTTTTATAAGTCAATTTTAATAAATCTGAGTTTGTAAACTTTATATCAGATAATTAAAAATGTTTTGGATTTTTAACAAAAAAAACACAAAAAGGCTGACTGTACAATAAATGTTTTTGTTAATGCTTTGTTTACACCTTTTACTACAGAATGTATTTATTTTAAATTAAAAAAAAAAAAAAAGTTTTAGAATGGGGTCTCAAGTAATTGTCTAATGAGTATGTTTCAGTGACATGGGTGTAATAAATGGAACATGGGTTGTAGCTTCATATGTCTGAATGAAGTCTCTTGACTATGAATATGTCTCTTAGTGCCAATGCTGGGAAGTGAAGCCCTGATGCTCCGCTTGCTGCACAGCTATGCTTTTGTCTAATATTTTCAGTCTGTGATTGCCATCTACTGGCAGTGTTTTGTTTTATTTTCACAAAGAAGTGCATTCTCCGTGAATTATTAAAACAAACACATACACAAGATATGGTATACTAGAACCACATTACCAAGCTTTTCCGCCAGTGCAAGTTTGCACTACTTGCTTTGGTACATCTGACCTTAAATTATATTTCAGAGTGTGTTTCTCTCTACTTATGAACACACTACCTGGCCACTTTATTAATATCTATCTTCCCAACTGGATTTGGCATTGCCCTGGTGTGGGGCATGTCCTCCTGGTATACCCTATATTCAATGATTACTCTGGAAGCTGAAAGCTTTACTTTATTTCTAAACAATAATGCTGCACTAGTACCCTAATAGCAATAACTACTTTCAAGATGCTAATGGATTCACATTCCAGAATACACCTTGCAGAGTCTAAGCCACATTGTGTCCAGACTCATCAGGACCAAATGGTGGCCTGATTTTGGGTAGCCAGGTATATATATATATATATATATATATATATATATATATATATATATATATATATATATATATATATATATATAGTTTAAAAAAAAAAAAAAAAAAAAGTTTAGGCAAACTTTGCATTAGAAAAAAAAAAAAGTGAATCCAGCCTATAAAGTACAGTATAGATATAAATCTTTCTGAACCTTCATAAACAATCATAAACATTTCCTCTGGTGCTCCCCTGGCTGCACAGCGATGCTTTTGCCTTTAACCCTTCTATTATGTTCAGAATTTAGGTACATCTGTTATGTTTTGGGTCATATTGACCCGATGAAATTTCAGACTAATTTAAACAGCTTTAAATTGATTAAATGTTTTTACTTGTAAAGGTTTTACTCTTTTATGCTCTTTTAGTCCAGGAGCTGTGATAAAATTTCTTTGACTGCCAACCTGGGAGCTCCTCATTTTGGAATGTCTTTACCAGTGAGATGCTGTTGCAATACTGACAGAGAAAATTAGGCTCTGCCTTGTAGATATATATTGTTTGTTTTTTTGTTTATAAATATCTCCAGACAGTTGCATGCAGTTCCAAAAATAATAATACAAAAAATATATTATAAAATATAATTTTATATTATAAAATATATAATAATAATAAAATAACAAATTAAAGAAGTTTGTTTTATTCCTGCACACAAATATACATGGATTAATGCCACGGGTCACAGTGACCCAAAACATCTTATTTGTATACATGACCTGTGCTAAAACAAAATAAACATCTAAAAGACTCTGTTATCTGTGTATAAGTTCATGACACCAACTTAAGAAAACTCATAAAACATTATACAGAAAACAAAAAGAAAAATAGCATTTAAGCTAATTGGAAACTAGAGTCGGCTCAGATAGACCCAAACTCTAATAGGAGGGTTAATAGTCCAAGTCTTTCATCACCATCTGCTGGGAGAGTTTGGTTTTGTTTAAACAAAGAAGTGACAGCTTGACACTTTCAAATGGATTCAGCACAGGACACACCTGCCCCTACCTTCTAATGACATGCACATCAGCAATGATTGGTGGATAGCTAAGGAACTTGAAGATGTATTTGGGGCAGGCAACGTTCTGAGCAGTCAAAGCTACCAAAGGACCTTTAGCACTCAGTCTGAGTATCTGAAGAGAATTAAACACGAACATAAAAACCTACTTAATAATGTTAATGCCACCCTCTGCTTATTATCGGGAGTGGGGAAAAGCTGGACCAAGACAAAACTGCTCAGATCGTCTTAAATGATACATCTAATTATTACTCCCTCCCCATGCGCTACATACCAACAGGAATTATCATTAAGGCAGTTTTTCTAAATTGATGTTAATGTTTCCAAAAACTATAATAATTATCACTTGTGGTGCTGCAGACAGATTCATGATTGTTGATTCGTGAATCTACAGTTTGTGCTATGAATCCACAGAAAAGTACTACACATTTCCAACATAACACTTAGAAAAGGGCTTGTCACTTCTCTTTAGCATTGCATTTGTTGCTATGCAGGAAACCCACCAATCATTCTCATTACACATTTGATTAGCAGCTCCTGCATTCATGTGTTTTAGCTGTTCTAATCCCTGCAGGCACCAGTTTGTGGGAGACAGAGAGGAGAGACTGACCTCTGAGGAGGAAGCACGTTTGGAGTTTGTTATTCTTCTGAGCAAAGTACAAAGAAATCTATGTGGTGCTGGTGAGAAGCTAGAGGTCTTGTTTACTGCTTAAAATGAACCGCTGTGCACAGAAGTAATGTCATTAGAGCTTACGTTGATGTTACCAAAAACTTTCACAATCTGTGGTTATTTATTTTAGTTATACATTACATTCGGCATAGTGAACAGTAAAAATACATGTATTTAAATATCCACTAGTATTTTAAATCAAACAACAACTATACACTGCTCTCCCATTGTTTCCTTTGGAGGTCAGCCATCCTGTTAATAGTCATTAACGGGAAGGCAAATAAAGCATGTCTGAGATGACACTAGTAATTAATGATGTCTGTTCTAAAACATAGTTCGCCCTAACTAATACTTTAAGTACAACAAAGAAACTAGGACCAGAGGCCACATTCGGATAGACTTACAGTAGAACAGAGGGTAGCAAACAGTTCTTTACGTAGACTGGTGATGGTATTGAATTGGTTACCTAAGTATATTGTTGGTGCTAAACCACTGGGATCCTTTAATGCTTAGATCAATCAGCTATTAGTAACCTGCCGAGCATAGAAGCCATGTACTAATGTGTGTATGTACCAAATTAGCTGCATGGTTTTAGACCAAAGAAAGAATACTTCTAAATACAGTGCATTCTTATAAACACAGCTTCAGAATAGGAAGGTAAGAGCACATTACAGAAATATCTCTGAGACAGCCATAAATAATAATGATTTACAACCCTGAAAAAATGTGCTCCAGGCAACAAAAGGAATGTTCTTTATGCACATAGTTCTGCCTAGACTTGTGCACCCTACTGCTGATGAGATGTGCACTAGCCCATACACCATATAGTATGGGTGCTTCAATGTCTTGAATGTCTCAAGAATGTCCAGAGCACACACGGTGCCTGTAAAGTTGACCAAAAAGACATTCACATACCATAAGAGACAAGGCTATCAGGCTTATACAGCATAAACCGGAGCCTTGTGCTTTTAGTTTGTATTGAACAGAAATACAATAGAAATACAACATTTTTAGCAGCAGATTCCAAAGCGTCAGTTCCACACAGCCGAAAAAGCAGTCACCACAATTGCCTTCTATAAATCCTGGTACAATGAAGACACCAGTCTTGGTGGATCACAACTGGCACTCGGGATGTGAGGACCTAAGAGCTGAGTGACGTAAGCAGGGGATGAGCTGTGTAGTAAGCAGCAACATCTTAAATGTAATACAGGATTTGACCAGCAGCTAATGAAGGTGAAAGAGCACTGAAATAATATGCTCAGAGTGCTTAGAAAATATACTGGCAGCAGCATTCGAGCATTCATTGCAGCCTGTTGATTGTTAGAATCTCAATCAAAAAAAGATTAGCAACACAATTTCGGACTTGGGAGAACTTGGCAATTTATGTAATAATGTTTTAAAAACTGTATTACCTCTTTAAACTATAAAAAATAGAATGGTCCAGGAGCTCTTAACACAGCAAAACAACAACAAAAAGAAAAGAGACAAAGGGACTGGTAATAACAGACCCAGCAAGTAAGTATGAGTCTTTTGATGCTGTGTGTGCTACTGGCACCATGTGCTTAGTACATACTTTAATGAGAGGCCTCTGGGAAATCTTGGCCTCAGTTCATGTTTGGCAGCAGTTCTGGGCTGGTGGTATGAATGGAACAACAGGAGGAATACCTAGCTAGCAAACCTCATGTTCTTATTTTTAAACTTAAAATACTGTAAATTATATAAAAACCTGACACTGCTCTCCCTTGTTTTTTTGTGTTATTTATTTTTATTTTTTTTATGGAGGTCAGTCATCTCAGTTGTGAGATGACACTATTAACAACACCTGTTCTAAAGCTACTGTTTCCCTGTTTATAAACATTCTCTGGAGGTGCTTTTATAAAGGAGAATAAATTAATAACCACCCAGAAAGCAGCTGAAAATGATTCCATGAACTGCAGATTTGATTTTTTAAATTTTTTTTAAACAGTCCTGAAAGTTCTAGGAGGGCCCATTCTGACTGATTTAAAGTTCTGGTAGAGCCCATTCTGACTCTTTTAAAGTTCTGGTAGGGCCCATTCTGACTCTTTTAAAGTTCTAGGAGGTCCTATTCTGAATGATTTAAAGTTCTGGGAGGTCCCATTTTAACTCTTAAAGTTCTGGGAGGGCCCATTCTGACTCTTTTAAAGCCTATAAGGCCTCAAAGTACTGTACCAGGAGCTTCGAAACATTTTTCAGAACATTGTCATTTACACTGTACACCCACGCTCTGCCTCTCCATGCAGCTCC
>NC_054552.1:12352068-12434568 GCF_017654505.1 Polyodon spathula
AGAATTAAACAGATGTAGGGTATTTAGGGTGCTATATGATAAGTATTATTTTGTTCTGAATACACTACAGCAAAAAAATATTAGTTGGTGGTTTGCGTACTATTATGCTACTGTTGCTTTAATTGGAAGAGATACACGCTGTGACGTTGCTGCTCATTGAATTCTGTATTTAATTCAGTAAACAAACAAAAGGAAAAACTTGTGCCTAAGGAAGAAGGGAATTGAATGAAGAAATCTCATCTTGGACATTGTTTGTACACTTTGTGAACCCAGCTAAACTTTACCAGCTTACACAATATGTTGTCTGCTTGTACACACGCATTTGCCTTTTAGCATAAGGGACCAGAGTTCAGGTAATTGAATACACAAAAATGATGCACCCTGTGTATTCATATAGGAAACTATTCAAAATTTCCATCCCTAATCCTAATAATAAACACCATTAAAGCAATATTCTTAATACAAAATAATAACACTCCTTCTCAGAGTGTTGTCACTTGTGTAGCCTCTCCCAAGTCAGCGCCAATCTTGCTGAGTGCTACTGAACCAACGAGTCCTGAAAAGATTATGAATGGCATTTTTGACCTGAAAACATCCAATCACAAATCAAAAAGCTAGACAATTCGATTGTGTATCTGGGTGTCGATGAGACTGGATATGACGTAAACAAATAAAGCTGCTGTTTTATCTGCAAGTCTGGGAAACTGATGCCAAACAAGGCAGAACATTACCTTCATCTTCATTTTTTTCATAATTACTTTCTTTATGATTTATTGATTTCAGAGCTTTCCTTTTGACTTATTGGTTGCTTAGTTGTAGAAAATCCGATCTGTGAAAGATTTGCCATGTCACAGGAATGAGCACCAACACAGCACTTTGGTACGTAGTCTCACATTCTGACTGTATAACACATATGACGTGCAGAGGGAAAGTTAGGATTAGTTTGTAGTTTTGTTTTCAAAAAATGGTTTGTAAATTCGTTTTCAGCTTTTTGACACACTGGCCATGTGCACTATATATATTATACTAATTAAATGTAACTGGCCCAGTCGGGCCTGTGGTGTTTCATAACTACTGGCCAAACTGCGATCTCTACCAGACCTGGGCCACCGGGCCATGGATAATGTCGAACCCTGCACTGTTTGCATCTGAAATTAAATGTAACAAACAACATTAAACTTAACAAAACTAAACAAACTGAAACTTTTTGTACAGATTTCGGATTGACACGGTGAAGAGTGTGAACCCTTCCACAGACACACATCCAGTACCCCCTTACCGCAGCGTGGTGGCTCAGTGCTCCAGGTACCATCCAGCTGACAAGTGGCCATGGGAGTACCGATGAGGGTGAAGCCGGGGTCACAGCGAAAGGTCACCTGCCCCCCGAATCGGAGGTCATTTCCCTCCCTCATTCCATTGACTGGTACCGGAGGGGTCCTGCACATCACCACTGACAGTTCAGATATTTGAGAAAATCCACTTTATTACAAACACAAGACCATTAGAAACACAGGTTTCAGCAAATAAGACAATGTGCTTTACATGCTACTGTGTATACTCAGGCCAACCAAGAAATGAGACAAGGCCTCCCGATGAGTACATTCCCAGTAGAGTCAGAGATGGATACACTGCGAAGTGGGGTATAAAAGCTACTTATGTGAAGGAAGCACCTCACAATGGGTAAGCAGTAAGTTGCATTAAGACACCTCATTTTTTTGGTGTGGCCTGTAAACTTACGAAGCATGTAAATATTGCCAGAAGTTGGACAGTGTGTCATGACATGCAGAATGCTTGACGCATGGAAAGACTGAATTGTTTCAGACAATAACAGGAAAGCTCTAATCTAGTGGCAGGGCTTGAATTTCATTTTTGTGTGCTGGGGGGATTCCCCTCCTATGCTGCAGCCAATGGGGGGGATTGCAAAAGAAAAGGCTCTGGAAGCAGCCTGTTATGATCAGGAGGAGATAATTGGGCTATGGGCTAGGATAGATAGGGATGCTAATTAAGATGATTAGCTTAGTCATTGCCTCATTTGGCCAGCACCTATAGCCAATGTAATTAACAAGTATCTCTTCCAGCCCAGTCACATAAGAAGGCTGAGCATTCACTAGACAGGGGATCGTTACTGAGGAGAGAAGGAAAAGACTCTAGATCTTTATATATTATATATCTATATATATATATATTATATCTATATATATATATCTAAGCTCAAAGAGCCAGCTGCCAAGGTTCAAGGTTCTCCCCAGGAATTCTATATTAGGGCTGGGACCAATGCATCAAATCGTTGTTTAGCCATCGATTATTGGTAAAAAACAAACAAAAAAAACGCATCTATCGTTCAATAAGTCAATAATAAATATTATAGATATTATATAATATAATATATAATAATTAAAACCCCTCCCCGCGCCCACTACACAGCACTCCCCGCCCACTACACAGCACGTATGGTTGTTTCAGAGTAAAAAAAAAAAAAAAACAAGAGAAGAGACTAGAGGAAGGCTGCATTCAGGATCAGATTTTGCTATTTAAATTTAAATTTAAATTTAAATAATACCGTCAGAAGTTTGGAAGTTTTTTTTTTTTTTTTACAAAATAACAAAATGGAAAGGTAAAATGTGCTGTTTGTGGAGTTTTAATGAGCTTCTGTGGTAATACCACCAACCTGCAGGATCGTTTAGTAAGAAAGCACCCAACAAAATACGACAGTGGGAACACAAGTAAAAAACAAAAGGAAGCAACATCTTTAGTGACAGCTTATTTTAGAAAGAAAGTTGATTCAAAAAGCATCATTGCAAAAGAAATAACAGGCCTGATAGTGAATGTCGTCACACAAGATATCAGACCTGTTAGTATAATAGAGGGCACTGCGATTAAAAAATCTGACTGCGAATCTTGCTCTGGGCTATGAAATGCTCTGTTGAAAAACAATCTCCAAATTCATTACTCTGGATCAAGAACGTGCAAAGGAAAAGGTTTGACAGGATTTAAGCCAGAAGTGTAATTCAGTGTCCATCACTACTGATTTACGGACAAGCATGACACAAGCAGCGTTTTGAACAGTCACCTGCCATTACATAAGCAAAACTGGGAACTCGAGTCAAAAGTATTAGCGACACGAAAATTACACGACATGCACCTGTAAATTTAGGTCAGGACCTTGATGTGGTGAGTGGGCTTTTACCAAAGCTGACCTACAGTATAGGTTTTTGTTTTTTTGTTTTTTCACTAAGTCCTAGATAGCACTCTACAATGGAAATATGTAATCTGATCATGTACTTGTTTTATTGTGAAGAATACAGAAAATAAAGTCTGTTACATTTTTCAACCTGTTGTGTCTTTTTTTGTGAATGTCTTTCTGGTTCTGACTACTACATCTGATACACAACTCACTAAAATGATTGAGTTCAGATTTCTGCTCGCCATGCGGTGCTCTTTAAATGTTCACCAGTAGCAAGGCTGGACAGCTCAGATCTAGATTGACTTCTACTCTAGCACTTACACAAGTCTGACATCCTGTATGCTTAATTAGTCAAGAGCCTGAATTATACACACTAAAGTCAGGGATGATATGTAGTGGTTAACAATCACACTGCTTCTAGTTCCAAATGTGTACTTTTGAGCGTTCAAAGTTATGGAAGAAACATTCGTATTTTACTGCATATAATTTGGCTTCATACATATTTAACAAACGCAAATACAGTATTACTGATAACAAAGGAACTTACTATAGCTAAGTATCAGAAACAACAACCAATCTGCAACTCTGCTTTGAGAAAAGACAAACTCCATTCCAGGATGATGCCAATGATCTGACAAACACTGTAGGAAGTGACAACATATACAATGCGGGTATATTACTTTCTGCAGATTTTAGGACAAGTTAAATGATTAAACTAAGACAGATTTGTTTGCATATTTAGTGCAAGACCATGCATAAGCATTGCGTTGAGATGGGGGAGTGTGATACGAAAATCCACAATAAATCAAGAAGTATTTGAAGACTAATTCAACTGAATGGTTGGAAAGAAGTGGACGTCCCAGGAAGATGACGCCTATAGCATGTAGAATTGTTCGAGCAGCTCACAAAAAAACCATCATTAACAGCAAAGGATTTAAAGAAACATCTGGCATAGCAGTGCATGAAAAAATTGTACAAAGGCATCTAACACAAAGGCTTATACAAGACATAATGTTAACCACATTTGACAACAATTAAATAATAAAAATAAAAACCATCTTGAATGAACTATTTAGTTAAGGGTGTCAATACTTTTATCTGCAACTGCATGTGTAATCATGACAACTCCCCGATTATGATCCATATATAAGCTTAGCAAGACTATATGACTACCCACAAATATTTGTAGAAATTATTACCAGACTATACTTCTAACGTATTGTTATAAGCATTATAAATGAAGCTGTTATACTTTATTTGTCTTACTTTTCAAAAGGTATTTATGACACAACTTAAACCAGCCACATAATATGAAATACAATTCCACTGTTAGATTGCTTGAATCTAATTTTATTAAATATATATATATTATATATATATATATATATCACTTATATATATAATATATATATATATATATAATATATATATAATATATATATATATCATACATATACATATTTTCTATATATATATGTACATGTATAAATACATGTTTTCTATATACAATGTTTATTTGTACTGTAATTAAACAATAATGCATTTTATATTTACTGCAAAGGCTTTTATTTAACCACAGAAGAAGAAGAAGAAGAAGAAGAAGAAGAAGAAGAAGAAGAAGAAGAAGAAGAAGAAGAAGAAGAAGAAGAAATGCCAATAAGAATGCAAAAGTAACTCTGAGTAAGTACAATGCCGAGATATGTTTTACCCTATCCACTCTTGGCATCGCGAAACCTAAACGTCACGTGATTTGTACACTAACATGTCACCTGACTGGGGGGGGGCATGTATGACAGAAGCATGTATGAAGGGAAGCCATAACTAAAAAATTTTACAAAAGAATGGCTGCAGAGAATAAATTATATGTTTTAGAGTGGCCTAGTCAAAGTCTGGACCTAAATGTTGTGGCAGGACCTGAAGCGAGATGTTCATGTAAAGAAGCCCTCAAATGTCACAAGTTGCGTAGTTCTGTAAGAAGGAATGGGCCAAAATTCCTCAAAACCGATGTGAGAGAATGACCAACAGTTACAGGAAATGCTTAGTTGAAGTATTTGCTGCTCAAGGGGGTGCCACCAGTTATTGAATCTAAAGGTTTACATACTTTATCACACATGGATATTGAATGTTGAATCATTTATGGATAAACCAATGTTGAAAAAGTTAGAAAAGCTTTTAAGATCTAAAAACATTTTAGGTTTGAAATATGTGAAATATATGAAAATCCTACAGGGTTTCACAAACTTTCTCGGCACTGTACATAAGTTCAATTAAATAAACTTAAATACATTTTTTAAAACGGTAAAAAACTGAAATCAGAAAATAATAAAACAAATTTCATAGGGCCCTAACTTCTTATGAACCTGTTTTTACTTTAAATTACTGTCAATGTTAATTTGCAATGTTAAAACTGAAAATCATGTTAAAAATCCCAACTCACCAGCTGCCACGCAGCCTGGCAGCCATCAATTCCTTCATTTTGTACAAGGAATGCACCCAGGAAAATATCAATCGGAGAGATTCTTGAAGCTAGCCACAGCGCTTCGGCAGAAACATTGCTGCAAAGCTGTAGGCTGCAGTAGCTCAAGCTGGACCGAATGACAGTTTTGTATGTACATATACCTGTTTACACACTAGTTTCTTTAAAATATATATATATATATATATATATATATATATATATATATATATATATATATATATATATATATATATATTAAAGTAGTGCTTTATATGTGGTAAGTTAGAAAATAAACCCTTTGATGTTAATTGCATTTAACTTGGGCGATGCGGCTGTGAAGATGTTTGATATGATTTACTTGAATAAAACTTTTGAGCTGTATCCGACAGGTGTCTTTCATTTTAATATCGATGTTGTTTAAAATTAAATGTCATAATGACTGCCAGTGGTGGTTTTAAGTATAAGTATAACCACAGTGGTTCTAGTCGTGGTCATTTTTGCGGCATTAGGTTTGAGTACATGAAATTTTTAAAACTAAATTACTCGAAATTTCCACCCCTAATGATTATTTGTAATGTCCCATATAATTTGTGTAACACACGATAATGTGAAAAGCTTTAACAGAAAAAGTAACAAGTACTTATCTGAATAGACTCTCCTTTCAGGTCAGTTTTTACAGGAAAAGTGGCGCAGTCTGTGTGTGTGTAGTCCTTTATACCCTCGGGGGCGGGCGTGACTGCGTCACAGGACCGGCTGAGCAGCTTTGTTATATCTTATTCCGGTTTCAGATCTTAAGTTAAAGAGGTTAATACCCATTCGGTAATGGTTACTTAAAAGGTAACTGTTTTGTTAGATGAAATCGTTTTAAAATACAGCTTTATTGAGTTAATCATTACATTTAATGTTTTTATTAAAGCATGTGACAGGATGGCTTTGCAGGGGTGTAGTCAGACCAGAAATGTAGACTCCAAACAATGAGGCATGGTAGGTGAATCTGTGACGCTACGGTGTCCAGAGTTTTATTATATATTATTTTACCTGAACAGTTTATAGTCCAGGCCCAGGAACAGGGGCAGCAATGGGTCAAAGGTGGCGACCACGGTGGGAGGTCCTCCTCCCACCCCAACAGCTGTAGTGGCCAGGCCGCTCCTCCAGCCAAGGCAATCCTGGCCGCCACCCGGCTGTCTGTGGGGGTGGTCTACTGACCTACTTCCCCTTCTTTGTAGCCAGCAGCTCCCCCTTGTGGGGCTCCCGCCCCCAAATTCCCTGCAGCGAAAGTGCTGCCGGGGTAGGTGGTCTCCCGACTCATCCCCCCTTCTTCATAGCAGCGGACCCTCAGGAGGCAACGGCAGCAGCAGCGGACCCTCGGAAGGCGAACTCGGGAGGGGAGCCCCTGGCCATAGAGACGGCAGCGGGAGCTCCACTTCTCCCTCGTACCCTGTAACCGGTAGATCCCCAGGCGATGCGGAGCAGCAGGCAACCCCAGGCGATGTGGAGCAGCAGGCAACCCCAGGCGATGCAGACATGGCATCCTTGGGCGGTGCGAGGCAGGCATCCTTTTTTTTATCAACAAAAACAAAAACACTCCTGGTCTGACGCTTGCCGGCGCTGTCATCCTGTTTCTGACATCGCTTGTGATCAGGATGGCTTTGCAGGGGTGACGTCAGACCAGAAATAGACTCCACAACCAGGACTGGCAGATGAAAACTGAGACACTTCGGCAGTCAGTATATTTATTAAATAATAATAAACTAAAGACTTAAACAAAAACCGCACACCAAAACAGGACATGGCACTTGAGGCCAAAATGAACAGACAAACAACGAATTAACTCTAAACGAAACAGACACTAACACAGCGGACGGACAGACAAACATGGTGAGTGAAATCAATTATCTTAACTTTAACTATTTTACTTTCTCCTCTCCACACATGTTCTCCACTCACTGAACACACAACCCCAAGTGCGTGAAAACATGCAGTTTTTATGCAGCTGTACCAAGACTAGATTGCTAATCAATCATTCAGTTGGAGTCTCGGTACAACTGCATGTGAAATAATAAAAGTGCAATTCCCTGTGCTCACATATTATTTTACCTGCACATGAAGTGCTGTGCAATCCTCGCGCCTAAATACAAATATACATTTTAAACACTTGTGCTCGTAACCCATATTTATATCCCATTTATTTTATACATAAACACCAACATTAACACACTACAGACAACATAAAACACTAATAAACATAAAGTGGCGGGACACTCCGCTACAAAGCAGAATTTGAACTTGCTTCTTTAGCTATGTTTTTGTCTATCAAAAATTCGACATCAATTCACATACACTTGTATACAGGTCCATATTTTGGGCAGTACAGTTAGAAAAAAAAAAAATGTGTCCACTGAAACCGGACACTCTTTTCCACTTCAGCTGTCTGTTCTATAGGGGAGAGTTTTCCCAAGTGGAAATACAGGGGGACTGCCATGACCCTGGTATATATTTGCAAGCATATTTGCAACAGTCCCTTGGTAGGGGCAGTCCCGATTTCCTAGCGAATGTCCCACGTCCCGATGCATAGGAAGAAAGACACAATGTTTATCCTTTGAACTTCTTTACAGCTCTAGGACATTGTTTGTTTTCTCTGTCTTTCTGCTGCTGACTCTCCTGCACTGCACTGCCTGGCAGGGATTATGTTCACATGTCCAGATCTCAGTTTATTGACATATGTCATATCCAATCACGTTGGAGAAGTGTATTGTTTCCTCGCTGCTGCTGCAATATGATTTGATGTGTCTGATTCTGAGTATAATGTGGGAGCCAATGGAACGCAAAGGACTGGAGTTAGCCACACCCTTAATTTCCATACAGCATTCATCGATGCCGGTTCTGTGATATACCGGTCTATTAAAACAAAAAAGGCCAAAAACACAAAAATAAACATTTTCCTTAACTAAATAGTAATAGAAACTTCCAAGCACATATGTTTCTCCAGTGTTGGGTGTATTTTGTAGTATATTAAATATCCCACGAATGAAATCATGGTTGGAAAAAGCAGAAAATGTCTGTGGTTGAATTCTCAGACAGTGTCTGAGTCTAAAAAGAGTATGCCGGTGTATTGCAAAGCATTTAGCAATACTTTGCCAACCGAATCCCAGGGATATCCAGTGATTTATTTGTTCTCGTGAAATGCTGTTTCGAGGGAGACCCACAGCCCCAGTTCTATGGGTTCACGGAAAGAGGCATTGACAAGACAGAGCGGTCTGGATTCATATTTATTTAGAGAAAGACAAAAGTGTGAAAGAATTGCACACAGAAAGCATTGAATTTACTACTCTTGTATGGTCTATGGTCTTCAAGATCTTTGTGCAGACACTCCAAAATAATGATGTCATTGTTGGACTCGTGCCTTGTTATTTGTTCAGGGCAACGCGGTACCCCATTAAAGTAATTTACTTTCTAATAATCGTCGTTATAATTTTTTGTCATTTTTAACAGGCACTGTATGAGATTTCACTATGTAGTGTATGCGTTTTCAGTACATAGCGTATGTGATTTCACTGTAGCGTATCCGATTTCACTGTGTAGCATATGCGATTTCACCATGTAGTGTATGCGATTTCACCATGTAGTCCATTCCTGTGCATTTGGCCTCTACTGCCCTTAACCTCAAAAGTCCTGTTAGTCATTGCTCTTGCATTTTATTATAGGTAACCCTTCCTTCTCCAGAGCAGCTATCATAGTGTACTGATCTGTGGCAGGGCAGAGGCTCTGCACATGCAATGTTGTATATGTTATGTGTTTATGTGCGGTACAATTGTGTATATATTTGTTATTTTGAATAAGCATTGTAAATATTATGTGTGGTGTTGATAGGTGTGCATTGTATCCTGCAGTGTAAAGCACTATGTACTTCCCCCATCAACTTGGCATGCCTCTGTACACGTGTGAGAATGTGTGTGTTTGAATAGAAGGCCTGATCTAATTGGAGCTGAAAGAAATGTGACTAGATGGTAATTGATTTGCTGGGTGGCAGAGCATTATAGCCGAGAGCACTTTTAACAGAAAAATAAAATTGCCTTACGTTAAATATATAATAAGACAAATAATTTGAATAATAATAAGAAATTCAATAATAAATAATAATCCATCCGAATTTGTACACAGGCTACACAACTCCATGTAACCTCTGATCCTTTGCTTGCACATCATACCACCCAATTCCTTGGTGTAAAAAAGCCATTTCCATTTTTTTCCCCCACACAACCTCATACCCACAATCACGATGTTTCTTTTTCTATGCACTGGCCCCTTCTGCAGTTCTTCCAATTCGTTTTCTACAAGTCACTCTTTGTTGAATATATCAGGCTGCTCTCTTTCATTTTCTACATTTTCTTTTTCTTTTTTTTAATCATCCACTTCGGTTTGGTAATTTCCACATTCGTTGTCACTGTTTTTGCTTGAAAATATTCTGTTATTTTTTTCTAGCAGTCATTTTAACATTTCAGCCTCCCAAAGCGCTTAAAATGGAAAACTCCCCCCCTTCAACTCTTTGATTGGTTAAAAGTAGTGTCAAGACATAACAGCAAAACAGCTGTCATGTGGTTCCAGGATTTTTTTTTCACTCAGCAAGTGATCTAGTCTGCTAACGGTGCAATCAGTCCTTATCATTAAAGGCACAGTAGCATCTGCAGACGGGCGGCTCAGGGTTTTTCAGCTGGACGGCGACAGTCACTTAGCCGGGTGCCCTGTCTGGCTGAAAAGGCTTGGGGAGAACCCTGGTAAGAGAGGGGCTTTGAGACAGCTCCTGGGAGCAGCAGCTTGTGCGCTGGTATTAGTGAGCTGAGATAGGCTTCGCTTAGCTGCTGCTTTATTTTGTATATTGGTTTGTCTAATTAAATAAAAGTGCACAGAAAACACTTCCACTGCAATCTCCTGTCTTCTGCATCTGTAATTCCCACTACTAGCCTTGACTGCAATGATTCCCTTCCACGTTTTCCTAAACTGGAAATGAGGGCCATTGTCATTACAAATAAACAATCCCCTGTAGATCCACTACAAGTTCAATAATTGGTAAGTTACTATAAAACTACCTGAATTTATATAACCTGTATTCCAGTGATTTTCTGAAAACGTACAATGACTTTTCTTGTTCACATCTACCTAACTGTATTCTTTACAGAGTAGGAACCATTATAAAAGTTTCCTGCGGTAACTTTGCATAATTATGTTGCAATTTCCCCATGCATTTCCAATAGTTATTCTATCCTGGTTTTCCATTTTCTTTACTATACTGATCTTTAAAATGCTTACCTATGCTTTACCATGCTTTCACTCTCCATTATTACACTTTGCTGTGCTTTTGCTATTAAAAACTTTAAGGGAACAGCAAGAGACAGCCCTCTGTACAAGTGCCTTCTCTTGTAAATTACTGTGTCAAAAAAACAGAAATTAATAGAAATTCCAGTAATGTGAAATTTAGGAGCACAATCTGGAAGGAACTCAGGTTTTAGATTGAACACATAAGCCCTATTAAAATGATATAATACTAGGACCATTGCAAAAGCACTAGCAGATTGATATGCTTGGGTCATGTGTGAACAGGAGAGAATGAATCCAAGCTGCAAATCTCCCTCCTGACCTAGAAGGGTGCTAGGTAAGGTTGGAGGTACACCTTCTCAGAGATCGGCCGACTCAGTGGTAGGGCAGAACCGAAAGTTGGCAATCTTGGGAAGGCATAGCTCTGAGGCTGCTGAATGGCTCTATTGTGATCAGCTGTGTGGTGTGCGGTGACTGAGTAGAGCGTGGCACTACACTGAACACAGGAAGGAGTTTAGCAGTACAAAGGGGACACAGCTACATGCGTAGGGACTCTGACGTTAAAAATGTTGAACCCAGCCGGAGCACTGTTTGTTGTTTTTGTGCTGTGTGTTGACAGAACTGTACAAAGCCAGGAGCTGAAGCTATGGAGCCAGGATTGTTTGTTTATTGTTTTGGAAAAAAAAAACACCATTTAATTGTTAATTACCAAGCACGTACATCCTGCTGTACATGGCACATCAAGTCTGTGTTGTCAGCCAAGAGTGATACATTCATTTTTGGAAAATCCATTTCAATTTGATCTAATTTTACTGACATAAAAAATTATAGTGACCAATAATATTCACTGTAGGCGACACCAGCGATTCATGCACTATGACCATGGACTTATTATCCAAAGTACAGCATGAAACATTAATATTGGCTGTAGCCAAGCATAAAGAATTATATGATCAACAAAACAATTTTCTGGCTTTGGAGAAACTGACAAAAAAGAAGTGCCGCCTGAAAGGACCTTGAGTCAGCGCACCATTTAAACAATTGCGTAGTGATATTAGTATTCGTTCTGTAACATGGATCTGTATTCGGCTAATAAAATATGAAAGGGACTGTGACTATTCTACCAGACTGAATTTCTTTACAATGCAAGTACTACAGATCGATCAGTCTATACATCTGATACACTAACATGTACATGTTACTACTATTATTGGTTATAACAGAAAGCATATTTGGCTACACAGCTTGAATGAGTAATCACTCAGCTCCCAGTTATAATCACTGATTTAGGAATAAAAACATCGCAACTATGGTATGATGTAATACTATTTTTAATGGCCTGATGTGGATGCAAGAAAATTTGAGAGTAAATGGTAACGCATGCGTTCTCTGCAGCAACCAAATTTTCTTACCTAAATTGTTTACCAGCTTCTGTTCTAACTGACTGCAGAAACCTTGTTGTAATGGATCTCCCCTAGCAGTTAATTAGTTAATAATACTGAAATCAGTATAAAACAAGTACTTTCCTCTTGACTTCAAAGCTTGCTATTTAGATCAATGGTAAGGCATGTCTTTAAACCATGAGCCCTTGCATCTCAATTCAATTTAAAGGGCAAGGATGCCAGGCCAATAAAGTGGTGGCCAACAGGATAAAATCATGACCCCTGTGGTTAAATCCATTATGTTAATTGAATGTCTTTGCATTCTAAGCTGTAGCGAAGTATTCCAGATTCTGTGAAACATGATCCTCTCTAAAATTCTGGGAGAGTGAGCTTGACATTGAAACTCCCTGAGTCTGGGTTAGTAGGTGCTCACGTGTGCTTCCGCTCAAAGACAAACTAAATCAATTTGTGGTGTTTTTGATAAATCAAGGCCAAACTGGTCTAGCAGCATTAGATTTGATAAAGCAGGGGGAGAATGTAACAGATTTCCTCCTAGCAGCTGATGAGTCAATAACTTTACCATGAAACACGTATTTGCCTCTCCACTGTAGAGCTTGCTCTATATAGTTCAGTGATCATTAAACCGTGAGGTTAGCAATTTGCGCCCAGCCCTTGCTTCGCCATTCAATTCAATTGGCTGTGATGCCAAGCCATTACACCATCTCACTACCTGGGATTGTACTTAGATACACTGGATGGTATTTTCTCCTTGCAGTGGATGAAACCACCAAAAGCTTTCCTAAATGAATGCGTTAGTGATGCGTTTGATAAATCAAGACCAGATTTGTCTGGCAGCGTTAGCTGTGACAAACCAACCATTACATTTGCTTTAATGAGGCGATTGTTTTATATTACCCTAGCAGCTGAGCAGGCTATGCACCCTGTTTGGGTATTTCTACTTTATTTCCTTAGTTACGTATCTGTTCATTGAACACAACTGTAACAGAAAACACTTCATTTTCTCAAGTGCCTTGGCAGGACCAATCAGTTACAGTGCTTTTATTAGAACACAGCATGTAGATAAATGAAGCATGGAACCTATTAAAACAGTTCCAACATTTCAGGGAAGGCTGCAGCCCTTTGTGTTTTCTCTCCCTCTTTCTCAAGTCTGAAGGATCTGACTTCTCTCACAGAGGAAAAATCGCAGTTGTGGTCTACAGTAAAACCTCTCCAAGTCATTAAACAAACCCTACTACTGGCAGTTCCATTCCAAGCAGCAGGCCTGACCAATGTGTACATGGTGCTAACAAAATAATTCCAGTAAAGGGCCCTTGTGAAAGAAATACAATGAATCTTGATTGTAAATCTCCCTTCCGACCTGTAAGGGCGCTAAGCAGAGAGTTCTCTGGACAGGATGGCCTGACAGTTCTTTCCCTGGGTCAGGAAGACGGTCTATCTGGAAGAGGGTGACACTCCGTTGTAAGAACGAATTGACCTGGAATGGAAACAATGTAGCAGCCGCAGATTGTAAAGGCAGCTGCAATTGTTTACCAAGGGTTCATGCGTGACACCATATAAGGGAGGTAACAATAGTGGAGGTAACAATAGTCTTCCTGAGGAGCATTTCATTTTCCACTATGGCTAAGTCTGCAGTACATATTTAATATATGAATCAGTCAAGAGAATAAGTGAGGCAAGGCTGGATAGTAAATACAACTTTATACATTTTGTGTAAATGTAACTGATACAGCATAAGTAAATAAATAATAGAAAATGTTTTGAAGTTCATACTGCAGAGTTATCAACATAGTTATCAGCTCTCTGCGGCTTGCTGACTGCTGCATCATTTATATCCAAACCGTCATATTTGTTCACATCGTCGAGTCACAAAACAGTCACAGTAATGTTTTAATCACCATTTTAGTGTTTGAAGTATGTTTTTTAATTCATTTTCTGTTAAGCCACAGAATTGGTGTTCAGCCATTTTCTCTTGTGAGGAGACTATTTCCCAGTGGTGTAAGGATGTTAGGGCAATAGTTCAATCTATTTGTCTTCCTATGATGAGGTTTTAACCAATCATAAGCCAGAATTTCCAATATATATATATATATATATATATATATATATATATATATATATATATATATATATATATATATATATATATATATATAAATTATTTCATTGTGTATACATTTTTTATCAAATGATTTGAGCCTGCTTGCTGTGTGTGTCTCTCACTCACTCTGTCTCCTGCTCCTTCACCAGTTGCTATTGATGTTTCATTTTTGTGAGACTGTGCAAAGCATGTCACCAAAATAACTTTCCAGGCACAGTCAGTTTCCTTGCATTTCCTATTTTTATGTATTTATTTTGTTCATAAAAATCAGGAGCAAGCACATGAAAAACATCTAAGTTGGTATAGCATTTAAAAAATGTCTTAAACTAAGCGTATCCCTTACAAGAAATAGATTACAGTAATTCAAAGGCATTTTGGAGTATATTTGTAGCAGTACTGTTGAGCATCTATAGTACCTTTATGGGCAGTATCACATTACTGCTAAACATTTTATTGTTATCTTGCTGCCCTATATTTTGTGTAAGAAGTGACAGATAAAAGGGAAGGGTGTAATATTGGTGAGTAACTCACTGTTCTCGCACTGTTTGCCTGTATAGCCAGCAAGGCAGGCACACCTAAAGGAGAGAGCGGTGTCCAGGAGACATGTCCCGTCATGGAGGCAGGGCGAGGACAAGCAGGCTGAGGACAAACACAAACCCAACGAGTGAGGCCGGGACAATAACGAAGTCTCACACTTCCACCACAGGGACAGCCGCTAGCACAAACACACTAAGTGTAGAGGATTTTTTACTGCCCTGTAACATACATGTCTTGTAACCCTCACCCACACCTAAAAGCTGTTATATTTAACCAAAAAGTATTTCAATTTGACTCATCTAACAAGTACAGCTAAGGATTATGTGACGTACTAGTGGTAAAAATGTGTAAGATTAGGGTAAGAAACAAGTAATAAAATATATTATATATATATAGATTATAATATCTATATATATTATATATATATATATTATATATATATATAAATAATATTAATTAATTTAAAGAATCAGCGGTACCAACATCCCAAACCGAAAAATATAATTTCCTAATTTTTAAGCTTTTTAGCAAAAGGCCATTATCCCATACTGTTGGAACACCCTGCATCCTAAGATCTATAGCTGTGATAGGAAGCATAAAGGGTAAGTAACTCCTACAAATAGTGAAGTCATTCTAAGCCTTATAAATTAAAGCAAAATCAATTCTAAACTATACAGAAAGACAATGCAAGCTACTACGGGGTTAATGTGTTTTCTAAGTCAGAATGCAAGCTTCTGTGTTCTGAATGAGGTGTAACAAGATATCAATGAAATAGTGATTTATGGATGAAACAAAGGAATGCATTAGTCATTCAGAATCAATTACCATGCGGCCACCCTCTCGTCTTGAGTTCTACTTTAAGATCACAGAATTGTCAAGACAGAAAAGCACCATCCCATACATGGGGAAAGGTCTTTCTTTCTCTTCAAACTAGAATGGTTTACTTGATTCCTTGTAGCCGTCAATGGTTTGAAAAAGAAATCTCTACAAAGTGTTGTGCTTCTGAAATATGAATGATATACTACCCTGTCTTTGCAGTCTATCCATGACCTTCTTGGAAACAATGGTCTTTTTCCTGGTTACATGTTTTTACATAAATAAAATAAACCAAGTTGGGGTGCCTGGTTACCAAGAGAATGTACGAGCACAGAAGCAATGTGAGCCTCAGCTTGAGCGTAAACCGTTGCCGTGGTAACCCAGAACACTCCCCAATTTTCTTTTTCTATATAATAAAACAAGCACAAGCCTAAAAGAGTCACAGTCTTATTTTCTGTTATATGGGAAAGTCTGAGATGTTATTGGCAAGTGTATTTTGGTAGGTTACAAGCTGCAGAATCGTAGATGAGCTGTGGCTTTGCAAGCAATACATTGCAGTAATCACTCAAGGGGTAAAGTAACGAACAAGAAATATTTCTGTTCCACAATATTCCCTGTTCTAATGAGATGTGACAGGATGTCCCTGAGACCAGTTTCTGCCTCTCATATACTTCTGTATGAGTGCTACTGTATTACTTTCATGTCTAAAACAAGGAGACATAGTATGAAGACAGACTGAAAAGCAGCATTTGTTCAGAATAAGAGCAAAAAGAGAAAGCATGGAGAGAGGATACATTTTTCAATTGTAAAAATAAAAACAAATAGGGGTAAAGCTAGATTACTAATATTTTAGGCATGAAAAAAATGATTTGATTCTCTCTCTGAATTCTCAGAGTTCTCTGAGATTAGTCAAATTGAGGATTTTGCATTTTGCATTTGCAACAAAATAGTTGTTACAAAATATTACCTCTTAGTGATTATTGCTCTCACAATTGTCTTTTTAAGTTTTTAATTAATTGTGTGTTGCTTTATGAATATCTGACACATTGCAATATGTACAGTATTTGGAATTTGATTAGTTTTCTCAGTCACTTAGAAGGATGTTTTATCTATGATGCTGACATTTGTACATTTGGTACTACAAATGACTGTTTTGTAAGAACATAGTTTTACATTTAGAGTTTCTTTAAATTAGAAACTCTGTTCTGATTCCATATGGCTGACACCTAAGCTCATTGCTTTTAATAATAATATGTTGCTATAGATGGATGTAATTGCTTATTGTATTTTTGCTGAAGTGTTTAGCATCATGTAGTTTGTGTGTGTGTCTATATATATATATATATGCCTATAGGAAGTATTCACCCGCCTTGGACGTTTTCACAGTTTGTTGTGTTAAAACCTGAAATTTTGATCAATTTAAATGGGATTTTTTTTCCCTTTGATTTATACAACCTACTCAACACTTTCAATGTGTGAAAAAATAGGGGGGGGGGGGGGGAAAAAACAAATCAATTAAAAAAAAAAAAGAAAATTGTTCATTAGATAAGTATTAACCCCCTAAATAAGCTCAGGTACAACCAACTGCCTTCAGAATTCACACAATAAGTTAAACGGAGTCCATCTGTGTGCAATAAAAGTGGTTCACATGACATCAGATTAAATACACCTGTCTCTGTAAGGTCCCACAGTTGGGTAGTGCATTCAAAGAAAAGATACTACAATGAACACCAAGGAGCTTTCAAAACAACTCTGGGATAAAGTTGTGGAAAGGCACAGATCAGGGGAGGGGTATAAAAAGATTTCAAAGGCATTGCATTGAATATCCCTTGCAGCGCAGTCAAGTCGATCATTAAGAAGTGGAATGTATACGGCACCACCCAGAATCTGTTTAGATCAGGCCGTCCTCCCAAACTGAGCAGCCGGGTAAGACAGGCATTGGTCAGAGAAGCCACCAAGAGGCCAATGACAACTCTAGAAGACCTACAGTGTTCTATGGCTGAGAGCAACTGTCCATGTGTCAACAATAACTGAGGTGCTCCACAGATTTGGCCTGTATGGAAGAGTGGCAAGAAGGAAGCCATTTCTGAAAAAAGCCCATGTAAAAAAGATATAAAAAAGTCTGCATCGAGATAAAAACAAAAGCTTGCCAACAGTCTTTGGAAGTAAACAATGAAACGCTCCAACGCATTATGTAAGTACTAGTACAGTTGTATGCAATTTAACTTCTGTGTTCTACTTTTCAGTTTTAGTCTTTAATGTATTAAAGCAAAACAACCTGTATATTTTTTGTTTGGTTTTTTTTGTTGGTTTTATTGTAAACCTGCAATGCCCTTGTAAATTACCAGACAATAATGCAAATCTGTAGTGCTCTAATTGGCCTACTGAGTATCTTTCTAAAGAAAGGGTTTACATTAAAACAGAGATGTTTTCAATGCTGAAATGGGAGTTACTAGGAATAAAATAGCACAAGATTTCGGAATTGCAATGCGCCACTGTGACGGATATAAAAAAAAAAAGTCTGCAAAAGTGAGTACCATACATATACATTTATATACTGTATATAAACAAAGTTTGCATTGGATGCCGACAGTTTCTTTGGATACAAACAGAAAAACGCTCCAACGCATTAATGTAAGTGCACAATGTAGCGTCTGTGTTCTATTTATATTCTATTAATGTCTAGTATATTTTTAATGTATTACTGTGCATGACTCACTTTGACTGCTACCTTTATTTTAGAATGTGCACCGATTAATCTACCGATCAATCAACTAATGCCCATAAATTAACTGATCAAATATTTTAATCGAGTGACAGCACTAAAATAAATATATATATACACACACACACACACACACACACATATTTAGGATATTTGCACATTACAAAGGAATCAAAAAATCGTACACCCTAATAACAAGACAATGATTCTAGTAAAGTGAAAGGCACTGGATTACAGGTTTTAGTAAAAAATGTATAGACTTAGTTCCAGCAAATGCCTTGACTGTGCACCTCTGTGCCTCTGCCACACCAGTTTTAGAGTGAGGTTGGAGATTCAGTCTGTTTTTTGTCATACACAGTTAGACCAGACAGCCTTTGTGTGATGCTAGAGATGTACAGAGGGATGCTAGAATGACAGTCGACTGGCAAAGAACAAAGGTGTACTGTGCTTTTGTAATATTGTAATTACCAGAATTTTCTTCAAAAGTGATGTGAAACCCATCAAAGCTTTTATATCCATCCGACTCGAAGAGGATGTGTAGAGAGCTTCCGGTGCTCCTGATTGTAGCAGGCCTCCCATTTCCACAGAATCTACCAATCACACGAGAGTCAATGCTGTCCCCGTCCCGTATCTCCACATAGTCATAGCGACAGCTGTAATCGAACTCCAGGCTGAGCATTATAAACCTAGAGAAGAAACAGTGGAAAGAGGAATAAGTCACTCAAGGGGCCACTCAAAGACCACTTGACTGGTGAAGGCATGGGTTGTATTTTAATGATCCAAATTCAGATATAAATATCAACTTATAACCCTGGACAAATCCTGCTGGGTTTTTTTTTATCCCCAGGAGGGATTTCTTGACCCACTTGTTAACATTTCTACATGAAAAAGGAGAGGTTCCTGGGTGGTTCAACCGCTGCATGGTGTGCAGGGTGAGTTACACAGTCAAACTTTAATGCTAATTCCAGGGGGAGCGTGGCATTGGCTTTGGTGCTCCTGTGGGTTAGGGAGGTAAAAAACAATATGGACTGATTCTCCTCATCGCGCTACAGCGGACCTTACTGCCCAGACCCCTGGATTGCTCAGGGAGATACCTGCAAGGCTGGCCATTGACTTTCAGAGGCGGTTAGCTGACATCCGCTCTGAAGTTCCTGGGTGTAAGAGACAATTGGCTTAGACATGAAAACGAAGGATGCCCTCTGACCTTCAGTTCTCCTAACCTGTTAGGGGAATTGCTGTTGGGGAGAAAATTTGCAGTAAAATAATTGGCCACACTTCAAATTTTTAAAAAAAGGAAACAAAAATGAAGTTTGTGGGTTTTGGATCTGCCACGGTTTAGATTCTTAAATGCAACTCTTTTATATAAACTGCTAGAATGAAGGTCAAACCATGTTCTCTACCTATTGCCTTATCATTCATTCATTGAATCATCCCACAGATCACAGTAGCTATTCTCTATTGAACAATGTTGTTTCACTTTGAGATGACTCATGTTTAAAGCTCAGCAGCTGTTCTAAATGTTCTACTGATTGATGCTGTTGGACTGAATGAGCCGTGGTAGTGATTTTATTGTGTGCTTCTCTTTTCACCACTTGTGCAGGATCATCATAATCCATGAGCACAGTGACTTGAGAAAGCAAACATACAAAACTGCAACCGTGACGCTACAGAAGTGAACTTTATATACTGTACTCCATCTTAAAGCATTGTGCACCTGAAAGGTACTTCGCTGGCTTCAAGAACCTAATTTATAAAGAAGCTGCTTCGGTTTAAATGTGCGTCTGCCAAGTGTTCAGATTGCTTTTTTTGGCATTGCAGCAAGACACGGTTTATTTCCTCATGACAATCAAAAGAAGGAAACTCCACAACTGGACATGAGTAAAACTAATCAGGGATGTGTGCTACTTGAAGTTCAAGTACTGCCAAATAAACAAATAATAATGTAAATTAATTATCAGGAACATTTTTTGTTTTTGTAAATGTGCTTCCTGCAGCTTGTTAACAACTCATATTTGAAGTGTTATGAAAATTTAACAGCACCCTTCACTTTGACCCGTGACCTAATATGGCTGCCATATGGCATGGGGGAAGGTTTGTAGATGAAATGCCCACAAAATGGCCTCTCCTTGGACCATTCCTATGATTCGTGTAGAAATGAAAAAAAATTGTGATGCCGGGGGATATATTTTTTTTACCATTGTTGAAAACTGTAAAATGTTTTCGCATGCACCGCTTTTTTGTGGCCTTTCAGATTTTTCTTTTTTTTCTCTTGTTGAACTGTAGCTTAATTGAGACAGTAGGTGCCTAACCCATAGAGCACAGGGGAGGCAAACTATATATTTTGCCCCTCTACTTTTTTTGCTTAGTGTATACACACTATTATATAAATCGGACACACAGTAAAATGTAGCCTACACAAGCAATTTGCAGGAGAGAAAGATGCTAGGCAGGTTGTCTATTTTTGGGTGGTTTTAGTAAAACGTTGCTGTTTTTTTTTAACATAAAGAAACAGTGTTTCGTCAAATAGAGAGGATCTCTGCCATGACTGACACAATAAAACATTGAATCAGAATTAGAGTAAGACAAAGAGAGACAAAGCCCGCCCCCCTTCTCTGTCAGGTATTTACCAATAGGACTGTTATTTAGTGGGGGAAATAGACCAACAAAAGATATTTTGATATTTTGAGCAGTGCTGCCGGATCTGAAAAATATCGTATTGCAGCCTCAAAATGATTGTATTTCACCAAAAATGATCGTACATCCCAAAAATGTAAGAACACAGTATGTATGATAAACTAATATTGTACAAACTAATGCATGTATTCAGCATATTCAAATGCCTAAATGTACTTAGCTAGAAGTATTGTGGAGTGGTCGAAACGAAGTATTTTGAGATCTATATGATAGGAAAGAATTATACTAAATGGGTGTCAAAATGTTTGTAGTAATAGCATATACTTGGGAGACAATACAAGAAAGATTTGAGCCATAGAGAATACTGCTCCCCTCTTTCTTGCTCCCAGACAGAATAAAGTACTACCCTATTGTAAGGTGACCCGTTATAGTGTGGAATTGGTTACAACACGGCAAGGTTGTGCCTCCCATGTCCCCATAACGCAATCTGACTCACAAACGTTGGGTTTTATTGTTGTTTTACATTACCATACTTAAACCCATTTAAGTTGAAACTGGGACACATAGAACTTATAAGGCTCCCATGCTTGCATTCTAAAAGTAAAAACAAACTGTCCATTAATGTTACAAAACAAGTATGAAACAATACAAGTGTGTATAAACTTCCTTGGATTCAGTATTTAAGGGCCACACAGAGCTACAGCGTCAGAGGACCACGCAGATCCCGGCAGCTTACAGACAGGCCTGGAGGCGCCTGGCCAGTCTACAGGGGTTGCTGGTGTGCAGTGAGCCGAGGACACCCTCGCCGACCTAAGCTCTCCCCACCCGTGCGGTGCTCAACCATTGTAACAAAGTTAGGCACCTATGATTGAGACACAAAATTCTTGGACTATTGCTTCTGGCATTGATTAAAACACTGAATTGTAGTACTGCTTTTAGAGTGAAACACTATAGGTACCAAAACTGACTCAGTGTTATGATTAAGAAAGTTTATTAATCCAGAGCTTATCTGTACTCAAAAGTAAGTATAATTATTTTTTTGTTTTTATACAGTTAAATAAACTGTTAATGCTAAAGCTTTATTTTTACAGTTGGTTATTAGTTATCAATAGTGAAAATGATGTCAAAGTCCTTAAATTAGGTCTTTGAAAACTGTTAAAATGGTCCTTGAACAGTCCTTGAAATTTGTATCAGAAAAATTGTATGAACCCTGTATTTACGACATCTGATTGAGTTAAGGAGAGATTGTATTTTATTTTTGCAGCTGAGATTTTATAAAATGTATATTATGTGAAATGGGCAGACTTGTAAAAGCTGTGATGAGTAATATTTCAAAAACTATGTTTGTCAACTAGCCTCTTGTGTGATTCATGAGGTTGATCCATCTGGTAAAATGATCCATCTTGTAAGAAGTAATTTCTGAATTTCTTTTTCTACAAAGTCAAGTTCAAAATTGCTTCTTAAAGTGGTCTAAAATGGCTCTGAATGCATCTGAGAGCATGTACAACCCCAGAGCTTCGGGGTCCTAGATGGTGCCACGGCCAAAACACTGATTTTGACTCGGTTTCATTCAAAATGATCACTGGCCACTCTCATCCGTATTGTAATCTGTGAAAGGATGCAGCCTGTCTTGGTGTTTTTGTGGTGTTTAGACTGGATGTGAGTCTGCTGTGTGGATCTGAGTTAATGAGTTTGTAGGAGGAATGTGTGAAAGGTACTGCAGCTGATGAGGTGCAAATTATCCAATTAGCTGCAGCACCTGTATAAAAGGGAGGGGTTGTGAGTGTTAGTTGTGAGTGTTTGTGAGAATGAGAGGACCTGTTTGGCAGAGGAGAGTGAGAGTGAGAGTGAGAGTGAGAGTGAGAGTGAGAGTGAGGGCGAGGGATTGAGGGTGAGGGTGAGAGTGAGAGTGAGGGTGAGAGTGAGGGTGAGGACGAGGGTGAGAGTGAGGGTGAGGGCGAGGGTGAGGGTGAGAGTGAGAGTGAGAAAGCAGTGTTTTTGATAGTTTTTTAGACTGTTTTTTGTCTTTATTTGGCCATCGTGCCCTTTTTGTTTAGTAATTATTATTTAATTAAAAGTATTTCATTTGCTGCACTTTCCCTCTCTGAGTCTCCTCACTCTGGCTACCCTGTCACCATGGTCTTATGACTTTTTGGTTTCCAAACCAATTTAAAAACCAATCGCTTTGAGACATTGACTGTAAACATTTTGTGTAGTATGGAATTTTTTTAAACTTGCAATATGCAGTATGTGCAACAGGACAGAGGCTAGGCGCAAACCAACAATCTTGCACATGGCACTAGAGCATCTTAACCACTATACAAAAGAGCAGGGCTCATCTGCATTGATGGTTTTAGAGCTTTTAACCTCATTTCATCTCACTGACAAGGTCAGAGTTTGTAATGGCACTGTGTCCCACTACACTTCCCATTACATATACATCAGTCAGTTAGGGAGTAGCATTCAGTCAAAGGAAGATTGCGGTCACTTTAGGCATCATGTGTTCAAATGACAGAAATATATATAAAATGATTATTGTTATTAATGTTCTTGTGATTTGGTTGGAGGTATTTCTTTTTTCGATTTAAATTGTAATTGTTATGTGCTTTTCATTGCTGAACCAGGATTCCCAGATCAAAACATCATCACATCCAATATTCAGTCTGTGACAGTATTCAAATGTGCAAGGCGATGGCAGTTTCTATTTGAAGAATTTGAAACATCACAAATATAAATAATCATCTCAGCAAATGGATTTCACTTTATTGTGTTTTATTGTTTCCATGGAAAGAGGCCCACATACGTCAATACTCTTGAGCCAAAACATTTGTTTAAAAATAAAGCAAACTGGAAATTAAACAACAAACTAGGAATAATGCATTGCTACTCATCTTTTAATTGAGGAATGTTCCAGAGGGAAAATAAATCTTATAAACACTTTAATTTATAAATTTTGGTGCTGTTTTCAATTTTTTTATTTGGAAATCCATTAGTATCTTCTATAAGAAAAAATGAGTGTTATAGAGTTCCATATAAACTAACTATCTTCACTGAGATCATACCAAATTTGAAGGAAAAATGAAGTGAAGTAATCTGTGAATTACATATTTGTACCTAAAAATAACACAAGCTCAGTGTAATTATAAAATTACCTCACACAATTTACAGTCTGCACCCATTAGCTAATGAAGACATTTTTTTAAAAAAAAATATATATTTTGAATAAGTAATAGAAACTTGTTAACAGCACCTTACTACATAAAAGCAACTATTTTTATTATATTCTATGTTACCATGGCAACAGACTCCTAAACTGGAAAAAATAAATCCTGATATAAGCTATGTTTATATGTATGAACTTGACTAATATTGTTTTCATATTATAGTCCTACGTCAGCACCTTCTTCAGTGTAGTCACTGCCGCTTAGTCAACAGCCGCCGTATGTAATTACAACAAGCACTGTAACGAGCACAATAATAGGCTGCATTCAAATAAATATATGGACAATTTAAAAAAAAAAAACGAGGTTCACATTAATAGCAGAATAATTTAAACAAACGCTTTTAAAAGAGCAAGAAAATGAAAGTACAAGAAGAAAAACACTTACTGATATAAACCTTGTATTTCACCAGATACCTGAAAAAGACCTGGACAAACACCTTTCCAATTTCATCTCGTCAGTAAAAAAAAAATAGAAATGGGGGCGGCTTTGAGCCCAGTTCTCTCCGAAGCATTCTTAGCAGCATTGCGCTGACATAAATATGAATGCAACATTTCCTACAGCAGCCTGTCGCAATTTACATAAACAAAAGAAACGATCTCCCCCAAACAAAACTAGCTTAATAAAGAAGGTAAGAAACACAGACTATGTAAAATAATAATATGAGTCAGTATATTTTACCCAGAAAAATATGTCTCTCATTGATTCTGGCTAGGTTTACCGCTCAAAACTGACTTGAGACATATTATTGTGTGGTGATATATTCTGACCCATATATTATTCTATTTATATGATATGAAATATACCACAATAAATACCTATATAAATGTAGTATTTTTTAAATTTAGTAAGCCAGTTTCTAGCATCCAAGTCCATCAGTCTGTCAGAGAATTGATAGCCAACTGGTTTCAAGTTTAGATTTCACATGCTGCTGGATTCACAGAGGCAGAGTAGCACTAATCTATCCAGTCTTACTCTGGGTTATCTCTGAGCAAACTATCCTTCAGGTGTCTGGTTGAGCTCACCTCAGTGAAGACAATTGAGCTTGCATAGCCAGGATGCAAAATTGCACTGCACACACGTTGCCATGCCTTTACCAGGTGAGCCACATATCACTATAATATCTTTACATCTTTCTGGATCATTTAAATGTCGCTATCTCAGGATCACAACATATTGAGCATCTGTACTGTTCTATACTTGCTACAACAAGTCCCAGCCTTAACTTACTCCTGTAGCCATTAAAAACATGGTCGCGAGAGTGGCACGACAGAGAGAAAGGTGTCAATATTTTATAACTACTCGAAGAAGAAGAAAAAGCCTTTGTTTGATCATGAGGAGATCTTGTTAGAAACTAACCATATTGCTTTAACAAAAATGTTATCTTACACATGCCAGATGATGTTTTAGGTATGTGAGAAAATTCTCAGAATCACAAGATAATTATCTAAAGATCGTAACATAACAAAGAGTTGAATTCCCAGAATATGAAAACAGAATTCCAAACAGTGTGCAGACAGAGTATTGTTTTTTTTTTTCTTTATTCAAATCAAACAAGTCGAAACAAGTTATGGTAGTGTTTTCTTTTTCTTATTCAGAATGTGTTTGCACGAACCAGTTAGCTTTTCTGGTGCTCCAGCCATTAAACATTACTCAACCTGTTGTGAGGGTCATCAATTATATAAATGTAGTTATTTTATATTCCCCCCCCCCCCCCCCCCCACCTTATGTAAGATACAGAATTAAGTGTAAATATTACTGTACCTTTTAAAATAGGTGTGTTAATTTGATCGTTGAGAAATATGGATAGACTTAGTGGACAGGTTCTTGATATTCAACACTTACCTTAAATGAATGGTGAATTTGGGATCAACATTCACTGTCCATTCACAGTGAGCATTGATGGGATAGCTCTCAAGCACAATTTCACCTCTTGGTGCATTAATAACTCCACCACATTCTAAAAAGAGGAAGAAATGATCAATTTACACTTTACAGTAAAACTAGAATAGTCTCTCAGCTCCTTACAGGATATTCCCTTGCACTATAAAAATAACTGTAAAGAACACACAGGTTTGGAATGAGTGGTGCAGGATCCCCACCCTTAAAACTGCACAGAACAGATTATAGTTATTGAGGTGAATAAAATGTTAAAGATGAAACATATGACCAGTTATCAGTAGAGGCATACAATGCTTAATGCAATTTTATATTTGCAGTGCACCCCTACATTAATCTCAATGGATCTGTGTTCAGAATATAACAAGTATACTACTCCAGAAAGAACACCATAATATGTAACATGCAGTCTGTCTATAAATCTGCAGAAACTATTCTACATGTCTCCTCCTCCAAGAGTGTGTGTTATACTCCAGATATTCCAATGGCATTCTAGTGAAGCTGGTTATGATAATGAAATCAGCTCTCCGTGTGTGTTTCACCCATCATGCAGCCAATGGAATACTTCAAAACGATGCACTCACCACAGGTCCCTGTTTTTCACTTAGTGGCAAAGTGGAAAGAAAATATGGAGGCTATACTATAGTCCTTTTTTCATTTTTAGAACAGACACCAAAGGGCACAGTTGGAAAATAAGTTGAACAGACTCAATAAGTTGAACAGACACTCAAATCAAAAGTAAGAGATGTATTTTACACAGAGTATTGGGTGTACAGAATAGGGTACTAAGCCATCTTGCTGCTGCACTCGAGTCATTGGGATCCTTTAACAACCGACAAGACAAAGTTCTAGGATCAATCAGCAACTCCCAGCATTGATGGGCTGAAGGGCATCCTCTAATTACTAACCTTTTTTTATATTATGCTCTTATACATCCAGAACTACTAAACACTCAATAGTGATGTTGAATTAAAAATACTACAGAATCGGAAACCCAATGACAAAGTCTTTTTCAATCTATGCAATGTGTTTTTCAATGAATACACTGCAAAAGACTTTGTCAAAAGTTTGTTATTGAATTTTAGTTTCTTAAATGATGTCTTATATACAGAAAAAGGCAGACATTTTATACACCTGAACATTTCTGATTTGAATGATGTATTTACAGATGGTTCTATGCAGGTAGATTCATGAGTTGGTGAAGTGAAGTCCAGTGAGACAGACAGCGTTTGAGAGATACTCACTCATGCAGCCTCCTCCTGACCAGCCTCTCCTGCACTCAGAGCAGTACTTCCCCTTGATAAAGAAATCATCCCGGGTAGCCCAGGTTCCGTTGTGGCAGTGCTTACAGTTCTCAAATATACTGCAGCCTGGAGGAGAGAGAGGCAGTCAGCAGGTTAACACAGGCACTGCATCCTGGAGGAGAGAGAGAGGCAGTCAGCAGGGTAACACAGGCATTGCAGCCCGGAGGAGAGAGGCAGTCAGCAGGGTAACACAGGCACTGCAGCCTGGAGGAGAGAGAGAGGCAGTCAGCAGGGTAACACAGGCACTGCAGCCTGGAGGAGAGAGAGAGGCAGTCAGCAGGGTAGCACAGGCACTGCAGGCTGGAGGAGAGAGAGAGGCAGTCAGCAGGGTAACACAGGCACTGCAGCCTGGAAGAGAGAGAGGCAGTCAGCAGGGTAGCACAGGCACTGCAGCCTGGAGGAGAGAGAGAGAGAGGCAGTCAGCAGGGTAACACAGGCACTGCAGCCTGGAGGAGAGAGAGAGGCAGTCAGCAGGGTAACACAGGCACTGCAGCCTGGAGGAGAGAGAGAGGCAGTCTGCAGGGTAACACAGGCACTGCAGCCTGGAGGAGAGAGAGAGAGGCAGTCAGCAGGGCCTCCAAATGACTCCTGGCCACGGAACATCATGTAGGTACTGGTGCTACCAATCAAATCAATCGTTATGGCTATTATGATGATAATAAATTATTTAAGAAGATGATGACTAAAAATCCTAGACATATCAACAATAATTAAAGACAGTCTTAGTAATTAAAACTAAAAGCATTGAGGGAGAGTGGAGCTCTGTTACAGTAAGGTATAGAGAGGTACAGATTGAGTGAGAGTCTGGGGCTCTGTTACAGTATAGAGGGGTACAGATTGAGGGAGTGTTCGAGACTTTGTTACAGTATAGAGGGGTACGGATTGCGTATTGGGTTATTGTTGATCCTTTACCTGGGTGGAAGATGCAGGGATCACACTCGTTTTCTGCATTCCGGCAGCACGGCACGGCGTAGCCAACCACTTCCCCCTGGCTGGGACACTTGCAGCTAATCTGACCATACTCACAGCAACCACGACACATGATGTTCCACTCAGCACCGGGGCAGTTCTCATTGATAACTGTGTACGCTGAAATGAAAATACAGCAAACATTTGTAATATTGGTCTGGGTTTTCCATTTCCCCATACTAAGTTGTAAAAAGTGGCAGCTCCTGTATAGAGAGTGTTGGGGTAGCTCCATCACCAAAATATGCAAGAACAAACACACACATTGGTATATACAGTCGGCGCCGCCTAAACGAGATACTGATAATCAGGATTGTTGCTTAAATGGGATACAACGCTGGTTCTTCCCAAGGCTCTATATGTCGTTTAATTGGGTCTTCACTTTGTTTAATTGGTATACAGTAGTTTCAAATGATGAATGGAGGTCGCTTTTCAGAGCAACACAGGTCGTGTAGCACAGTGCAGTGAGTACATGATTACGCTGTGACTTGTGTAAATTGCGTTAACCACTTTGAACTCCTGAAGAAGGAGGAGTCTCCTGTGGCTTCTCAGGCTGCTGTTGCAAAGAAAGTTGGCATGGGTGTCATTCTTTTTCATTTCATGTAGAAATAAAAAACAGCGATTCATTTTATTTTGTTTTAAATTATGTATTTAGCATTTAATCATAATGTGATGTGATTTCATTCTTTTTCTTTTCATTAAGAAGCAAAAAAGTGTGACTAAGGTCCTCTCAACTGCCTCTCGTTTAAGTGGGACTGACGCTTATTCAGGATATTTTTCCTTCTCCCGAGGCGACCTGATAAATCTGCGCCGACTGTATATATATATATATACATATATATATATGTGTGTGTGTGTGTGTGTGTGTGCGTGTGTGTGTGTCACTAAATATGAATCATGAACACAGCAAACCTATAGCAGGGTGTTTATCTCCACCGCCCGTGTGGCCCATGCGCAATTATGATTTCCAAGGTCTGACAGGATGCAAAGCCGTGGTTATTTAAAGTGGGTTTGGGGCACAACACCAACCTTGTGACTGAATTACAAAGAGACACTTCAGGTGAAAAGACTCGAGCTGTCCTCAAAAGACTGAGGTAAGGAATATATTCTGAAGTATACAACAGCATGGTACGCAAGCCCAGCATTAGGTGTAAGTGACATAGCTGCCAAGGCGCCAACTAATGGTGGCACCAAAAATAAATAAATAAATAAATATAGTGCGATCATTTTGTGGGTATTTTGTGTTACTACAGTTTGGATACAATGCTGATATAATTCAAGTGCTCCTACGTTCCTGTTCACTGTGCAAAGTTTATTACTTTCCTGTTCAGTGTGTGAAGTGTATGGAGTCGTGTCTGTAGAATTCAGGGATGGGCCTGCCAGACCATTTTATTTGGCCCAACAACAGTTAAGATTGATTATTCAGCTGTGATATTTTTTATTTCCAAATTTTATTTGCTATGATAAGCGTGCTCCAAGTCTAAAGTGCCTTTTTTCTAATGTGGAAAGCGAGTGGCTGGGGGGGCTGGGGTGTGTGGTTGTTTGGGTAGCCTGTATGCTGTACAATATTACTAGAACAAAATTGAATGTGTGACATGTCAGGTCTGTGCATTGGCCCTGCGACGTGAAAGAGGTGGGATGCGAAGCAATTACAAATCTGTCTGCGTCTTTTAATCATAAAAGAAAGATTGATAGAGAAAAACAGGTCTTTCTTTACGGGATATAATATGGGTTATATGCACGAGTGTTTAAAATGTATATTTGTATTTAGGCACAAGGATTGCACAGCACTTCACATGCAGGTAAAATGTAATAATATGTGAGCACGGGGAATTGCACTTTATTAATTCACGAGCAGTTGTACCGAGACTCCAATTGAATGATTGATTAGCAATCGAGTCTCTGTACAGTTGTATAAAAGCAGTATGTTTTCACTCACTTGGGGTTGTGTGTTTGGTGAGTGGAGAACGGTTGTGGAGAAGGAGAAAGTAAAAACTAAAGTAAATAATTGATTTAAACTCACCATGTTTGTCTGTTTGTCCAGTCATTTGTTTGTTTAGTGTTAGTATGTTTTGTTTGTCTCTTTATCTTGGCTAAAGTGCCGTGTCCTGTGTTTTGTTCGTCTTTCAACCTTTTATTTTCTGTTTGTTCATTTATTAAATGCTGAGCGCAACCAAGCACTCAGCTTCACCAAACTCCACCTCTCTGTTTATTCTGTGTTGGTTCCTGGTTCTGGTCTGACGTCACCCACTACAGCTGTCTTTGTGACAAGGACTCTGTGTGAAGTCTGGAAGAAACTGTAAAGGTTCTGTTTGAACCTGGGTGTGCAGTATAAAAAATACTGTAAAGGTTCTGTTTGAACCTGGGTGTGCAGTGTAAAATGTACTGTAAAGGTTCTGTATGAACCTGGGTGTGCAGTGTAAAACATACTGTAAAGGTTCTGTATGAACCTGGGTGTGCAGTGTAAAATGTACTGTAAAGGTTCTGTGTGAACCTGGGTGTGCAGTGTAAAATGTACTGTAAAGGTTCTGTGTGAACCTGGGTGTGCAGTGTAAAATGTACTGTAAAGGTTCTGTATGAACCTGGGTGTGCAGTGTAAAATGTACTGTAAAGGTTCTGTATGAACCTGGGTGTGCAGTGTAAAATGTACTGTAAAGGTTCTGTGTGAACCTGGGTGTGCAGTGTAAAATGTACTGTAAAGGTTCTGTGAACCTGGGTGTGCAGTGTAAAATGTACTGTAAAGGTTCTGTGTGAACCTGGGTGTGCAGTGTAAAATGTACTGTAAAGGTTCTGTGTGAACCTGGGTGTGCAGTGTAAAATGTACTGTAAAGGTTCTGTATGAACCTGGGTGTGCAGTGTAAAATGTACTGTAAAGGTTCTGTGTGAACCTGGGTGTGCAGTGTAAAATGTACTGTAAAGGTTCTGTATGAACCTGGGTGTGCAGTGTAAAATGTACTGTAAAGGTTCTGTATGAACCTGGGTGTGCAGTGTAAAATGTACTGTAAAGGTTCTGTGTGAACCTGGGTGTGCAGTGTAAAATGTACTGTAAAGGTTCTGTGTGAACCTGGGTGTGCAGTGTAAAATGTACTGTAAAGGTTCTGTGTGAACCTGGGTGTGCAGTGTAAAATGTACTGTAAAGGTTCTGTATGAACCTGGGTGTGCAGTGTAAAATGTACTGTAAAGGTTCTGTGTGAACCTGGGTGTGCAGTGTAAAATGTACTGTAAAGGTTCTGTATGAACCTGGGTGTGCAGTGTAAAATGTACTGTAAAGGTTCTGTATGAACCTGGGTGTGCAGTGTAAAATGTACTGTAAAGGTTCTGTGTGAACCTGGGTGTGCAGTGTAAAATGTACTGTAAAGGTTCTGTATGAACCTGGGTGTGCAGTGTAAAATGTACTGTAAAGGTTCTGTATGAACCTGGGTGTGCAGTGTAAAATGTAAGTTGTTTTATTGAAACAGGCAAACCGCTTAACGGTCGCGTGCTGGTAGGTAAAAGTTTAGCTAGTGCTCCAAGTGGGAGCTAAGTTTTTGTTGTGTGTTCTGTTTATTTTGTTTATCTGTGTGAATAAAAGTGAATGAAAGTGTGAAACGGGCAGTTCTGTCTCTGGCTCTGCTGTTTGAAGGGTGCAAACCAGCGGGGACGCTTCCTTACAATATATAGAAACATTTTAACAATTATTACATTTTAAATTAATCTCCCAACAAGTAAAACCAATCAGTTAGTTTGTACTATTCCCCCTGTCACTCTAGTGTAGGTATTATAATGGCTAGAGCCAAATGGCGCTCCCTTGTTTTCCCTTTCTGCTCCATAATGGAGATCACCCAGGAACAAACACGAGTTCCAGTTCAGGTAAGGGTTAGGGCATTTTATAGCTCTCTCTCTCTCTCTCTCTCTCTCTCTCTCTCTCTCTCTCTCTCTCTCTCTCTCTCTCTCTCTCTCTCTCATTGGTATATATATATATATATATATATATATATATATATATATATATATATATATATATATATATATATATATATATATAAGCGAACAGTACTTCCTCTAAAGTTCTTTTTTATACTCTATTATTTTTTCTGTAATTTTAGGTTTTAGTCTCGTTGTGTTTTGTTTGTACCAAGCTGTACTCATCTGTGCATCACCCCCGAAATGTGTAACTTTCTGTGAGGAGAGCACGTCTGAATGAACAGTTTGTAGGGCAATAACTTAACCAGTACGTTTATATCACAAGGTTACAGTGCTTACATTTAAAAAGCACAGTCAGTTCAAAAGTCCTTGTGCAAACTCTATAAGTTTGTAATATGAGGGACGCTGCTCCGTCACATGGCCATTGAAAGAAAGGTGGGAGCCGGGTATCCTGGGTATGATGACCTGATGTACCCACAATGTCGCTCAAAGTTTGTATTTTAACAGTTGGAAATAATACAAAGGTAATTTTTAAAAAAGGTTTTGTTTTAAAGAAAGGTACATTTCATTGAGGGCGTGTAAATACACAAAGAAATGATGATGAAAGAAACACATTAGAAACAAGTACCACAAAGAACAAAGGTGGTATTCCTTACTGTACGTCCGCCAGAGGGAAACGGCTATGCAAAGCACACTTATCAGTTACAAACTGCATGAAAATTGCATCAAAACTGGCTGAGGAGATACATGTGCAAGTACATTTGTTGTCTAGAGAACACGCTATAACAAAACTTAATGTTTTTTTGGGTTTGAATGATGACTTTGAAAACATTTGCATAAAGCCATTTGTGGTGTCAAACTGATTACAGTGCAGGTATTGTCTAGTAGACCATGTCTTGTCAAAACAAGTCTAGCATATCATAAGCAAAATGTTTTAACTCACAGGCAGGCAACACTGTGTATGCCAGGGCATGCAAACATTACACATTTATTTTAACTAAAATTTGTAATTATGATCCCTCATTGCAGTAATTACCCACAGCTCAGGAAAGGCTAAGCCAATTGCCTCTTTACACTCAAAGGTTTAAGAGCGGATGTTGGTGAGCTACTATAGGCCAGCCCTGCAGGTGTCCACTGGAGCTCATTAGGCTCCTGTTTGGTAGGGCCCGCTCTATCGCAGCATGGAGAAACAGTTCAAGTCTATTTTGCCTCCCTAACTTCAATGAGTGCCAGAGTTGATGCAACACTTCCTGCGGAATCTCTAGAGAAGACCATCAACTTGGCAGAACCAGGACACAATCAGGACAAAGAAGAATAAGTGGGGACGTGTCTTTAAAATATTAAAAGGAATTGATATAGTTAACCCAAACCAATACCTTAAATACAGTGTAAGGGATAAAAAAAAAATTCAGTGTGCTTGCTTTAAGAACTAACATTAACAAAAAAGAGAAATCTATTCCAACTATGTAATCTCTGGCTGATTGATAGTTCCACTGACCAATTAATTTACTGAAAGCTGCAGCCTCTAGTCAATCTAAATGTCTGTCTTTTTGATTTGGAGAGCAGAGAACAGAGAGACAAAATGGTGGAGTGATTGAGCGTTGTTGAAAGTGTGCTACTTTTTAAATTACAAGTTCAGTTTCTTTAAAAAAAAAAATGTAAAAAAAACCTAAGTTTTAAAACTCGCTGCCATTTCAGAAACTTGTTTAAAGTGTTTTGTACGCTAAACTGGAGAATGTATTGTTGTTTTGTATACTTCGCTTTTAAGAAAAGGTTGCTGCAAGTCAAGCCATGGAGCAAGCGTGAGCCAGAGTTGAGTAAACACAATGCCATGGTGTGGGCCTGTGATGAGTCAAAGGGGTTTCGGTCTGCATTTCAGCCTCCCAACAGTAGAAGGCATCAAACCAACTCGGGACTTCCCTTACCAAGGTCTTGTGACCATGACAAAAGTCATCTTTTTGAGGAGCGGCACCTTGGTGAGGGGCGGAAGTACGAGAATGTAAATTCCAGCCACTGGAGTCAAGTGAAGTTAAGGATACCTGTCAGTCTGGGATTGGTGATCCACTGACTACCGGGGCGGGGTTTGCATACTAAAGGGAACGTGCTACTGTGTTCGGGGTTGGTCCTGAGGAATAGAGGCGGGGAAAAAAAAGGCTGGAGGGAAGTACGTGCGGGGTGGACTGTGCTATTTACTTTTAATTATGGACGGAGGCCTTACTAACTTTGCTCTTTTCTATTTTTATTCCTTTTTGTTTCATTTTTGGATTGAGCAGATCACAAAGAGGATTAAGAGGCTTCCGTTCCTTTATTTTTGATTACTCCAGCACTCCCTCCCTCACATCCTTCTTTATTGTTTTTTTTTTTCTTTTCCGTGTAATATTAAATAAAATAATTATTTATTTTACACGTAAATCGCTGTCTGGAAAATCCATTTTTACTCACACGCCTCACAGGGCCCAATTGGAAATAAAGGACTGCAGATACACTTTTTAAGAGAAGACATCGTTTCCCAGGACTGGGAAAGCTGAAGAGAAAGCATATGTCTCGGCAGTACAGTGTCAGTGAAAGTTGCTTCACAAAGAAAAGTGTAGTTAAACGAACTAATGACCATTGCGTAGTATACAAGAGAGTAATTTGTTAATGTAGTACATCAAATTAAAAAAGGGAAAGCGTTATATTAAGTGAAATGCCTTCTGCCATTACCCTGCCAGTCCAATGACATCCTCCCAGACTTGTCATTACCCTGACATCCTTCCAGACTTGTCATTACCCTGCCAGCTCACTGACATCCTCCCTGACTTGTCATTACCCTGCCAGCTCACTGACATCCTCCCAGACTTGAAACGTTGATATTGAAGAAGACAGGATCGTAACTATACAGAACTTTTTTTTTTTTTTTTTTATGTTTATATGTAGAAATACCAGTTTAACAATTTAGAATTGTTAATTAAATTAAACTCATCCTTCAATTTGTTAATACAGTGAAATACCACAAAAGTGAATAAGGGTTGTTATATATTGTCACAAATGTACCTAAAACTTGTCTTCACTTGTGCAAGGTGCAATCACCTTTTTTGAGTGAAAGGTATATGCTGCAGAGATAGATGGCTCTTTGATAGAAACAATTGACTTTATTTGACGTCTTTCTACTGATGACGGGAATGGAAATGTAGAGATAGAAGCCCTGCTAACAAGATATACGTTTTTGCAGGTATCAGACTTTTAAAGACACACCTGTGGTGGCATTCACATACTCACGGAGAGCAGAAACTGACCCAAGACTGTGACAGCTACTGGAAGCAGACTGATCTTTGGGATACAAATGGAACATTTGTGAAACTGCAGTTGTGTTAAAGCCAGCAGAAATACTAAACAAATTGTTAAAACACACAGGTCATACAAAAAGTTATAATATGCTCTGTATTAACCTATAGGTATGTTAGCTCATTCTATATTTCTGTTCATTCTGTTATAACAGTAAATATATTATTGCATCTGTGTAAGTCTGAGTAAAAAGGGAGCTAGGTTGGGGTCACGCAGACCAAGAAACACCTGTGAAGTGAGCAAAGCTTATCTTGTCTTAGGTCGGCCAGGGTGTCCTCGGCTCACCGCGCACCAGCGACCCCTGTAGCCTGGCTGGGCGCCTGTGGGCTTGTCTGTTAGCTGCCCGGGAGCTGCCTTGTCCTCCGACACTGTAGCTCCTGGGTAGCTGTATGGTGAATCCGCAGTGTGTAAATAAGCGGTCGGCTGACAGCACACGTTTCGGAGGACAGCGTGTGTTCATCTTCGCCGCTCCCGAGTCAGCACAGGGGTGGTAACGGTGAATTGAGCCTAAATAATAATTGGGAATTTCAAATTGGGAGAAAAATAACTTGCCTGAACATTCATCTGAATCAGAGAGAGGTCAAGTTTAATTAAAAGCATTGAATAGCTAAAATGGGACTGTTATATTTTGACTATGTTCTTGATAAACTGGATTTATGCGAAAATAATTGGATATATCATGCAGGCTTCAAGTTTGATATGAGCCTTCTACCAGCCCCTATCCAATGTGTTTTAGTTAATTGTTAGTAGGATGTCTTTTGATGTTAAAAGGGAAATATATTTTTAATCCAGGATTGGAATAATTAAACCAAAGTAGATGTTATATATTAAAAACATCTTTCTAGATGTATTCTTCATATACCTGCACTGTATTCATGTATATACTGTGTTCAGGAACTCTCTGGTACCAAAAAAGAATAACATCAGTAAAAAATTCACCTTACACGTTTTGGAGATGTAGGAGAGGTATATGGGATGATGGCTAATAAATCTTATAGCAGGAGTTACCGGGTGTTTTGAAAATGTTATTAACTTGAAGGACAAGAGCTGTTAACGTGGATTAATGCTTGAGATTTATTAAAGCTTCTGATGTAAAAAGCTGTAGCGTGGGGGGTGGGGGTGGGGGGTCATCATTCTTTGCATGAAAGTAACATAACTGGAATATACTTGTACATTGTTTGAAATTTGCAACTCAAAAGGAGTTGCCTCGTAAATGCAGAGAATTTCATCATTGCCTCATTTCTGAATTAATTTGAATATATAATCAGGTTGATAACATTTTATCAGTTTGTTACATCACGTCTAAACTAAGTTAACACGATAAAATGAATTTCCTGAATTAAGTACCAGAATGTTGGATTCCTTTCTGAATGGGAAGTTTAATTAATTCTCTCGCATATTGACATGATAGATTACAACGAGAAACTGGTATTGAAAATATTAATGCAAAGTAAACACTTTGTGTGATAAAACATATTCAATATTAGTATATTAACCATGTATTCTAATGATGTAATGGTTTGACTATGAATTCCATATTACTATTCAAGCATATCTCTAATCAATAGCCTTTCCTTTCTGTAATATTAGATTAGTTGTGCACCCATTTTTTCCTTAAATAAATTATTTATATTTCTGATTCATTGTGTGGATGTCAATTGTTGTCAAGGGAATCCAAGTTCTGCGTGATATTATCAATTACTATTACTATAGATATTTTGGAAGGTAAGAACTATTTTATATTGATGCATCGCTATAAGGATTTATGTTTAAGTTGTGGAGAGTTATATATATATATATATAGGATGTTCCTGGATTTAGTGGTGAGCTTTTTAGCTTTATGCATGCATAGCTTATGGGCAAAACATGCTGTAACCATAAACGTATTGAAGTGTTAATGCTATTATACCTGTTAAGGCACTGGGCCTCCCAGATTGCCTGTCAGTTGGGATTTGAAGTAGTCTGTAACTACTCAATCCATTTTTAGGCATTTAATAAACCGAAGTACTGATACTACTCTGAAGAGTTCGTTAAAACTTCAAATCGAATGAGTCTGTGTGAGCTTCTTGATTATTAAAAGTCATCTGGATACATTGCAAGCCTAGTGCATGAATGATCCACGTACAGGAGTCTGAAACATCTTTATGTCCTCCTGAATGTCTCCCCTGAGTTTAAGAGTGTGCTTATTTCACTGCAGGAGTCCTGGGGGGCTGGAGTCCCCCCAAAGGGAGCTGCCTGCTATGAAGAAGGGGGGAGAGGACAGGAGACCACCTCCCCCACAGCAGTTTCGCTGCCGGAGATCTTGGAGGTCTGGAGACACGTCAACACGTTTGCTGATAGCCTCACCATTGGTAGCATTTCCGTGGCCCCACTGTCAGCAGTGGCCACTGGTAACATTACCGACCATGAGCCCCTTAAAGTCCCTGTTCTTGGCTTGTGACTTTGAGCGAGACTTTTAGGATTTTAAGGGGGGAGGTGGCCATTGAGGCCATGTGTGCTACGCACAAGGGGGGGGGGTATGTGGCAATGTTGCCCCGCCACTGTGTATTTCTGTGTTGTATGTTGCGTGTTATGTGTTAATTTTCATGTATAGTCATTGGTACACAGGATGTAATATGAAGTATGTGCACAAGTGTTTAAAATGTATATTTGTATTTGGGCACGAGGATTGCACAGCACTTCACGCGCAGGTAAAATGTAATAATATGCAAATTATGGAAATTGCACTTTATTAATTCATGTGCAGTTGTACTGAAACTCCAATTGAATGATTGATTAGCAATCGAGTCTCGGTACAGCTGCATAAAATCAATATGTGTTCACTCACTCGGGGTTGTGTGTTTGGTTAGTGGAGAACAGGTGTGGAGAGAAGAAAGTAAAAAAAGTAACGTATATAATAGCAGCTCACCGTGTTTGTCTGTGTAATTCATTTTTGTTTGTCTCTTTGTTTTGTCTGCCAGTGCCATGTCCTGTGTTTTGTTTGTCTTTACAACCTTTTATTTTCTGTCTGTTTCATTATTAAATGCTGAGTACAAGCAATTGCTCAGCTTCACCAAACTCCACCTCTCTGTTGTTTATTTGTTGGTTCTTGGTTCTGGTCTGACATCACCCACTACAGCTGTCTTTGTGACAGGCACTTGTCATGATAGAAAGAAAAATGAATGGAGCAAAGTACAGAGAAGTCCTTGAGGAAGACCTGCTGTCCTCTGCAAGAAAGCTGAAACTGGGACAGAAGTTCACCTTTCAGCATGACAACAACCCAAAGCACACAGCCAAAGATACCAGGAGTGGCTAAGGAACAAAGAGGTAAATGTCCTTGAGTGGCCCAGTCAGAGCCCCGACCTAAATCTAATTAAAAAATTGTGGCATGACTTGAAGATTGCTGTCCATCAACGCTCCCCAAGGAACTTGACAGAGCTTGAACAGTTTTGTAAAGAAGAATGGTCAAATATTGTCAAATCTAGGTGTGCAAAGTTGGTAGAGACCTATCCCAACAGTTGCTCAATAAAAACTTTTTCCCCTTAACAGTGTGGAGTATGGTGTGTAGATAAGTGGAAAAACATCCCAATTTAAATGCTTGAAACTTTGAGGCACTGACACAACAAAATGTGAAAAAAGTTCAAGTGGGTGTAGACTTTCTATAGGCACTGTGTGTGTATATATACGTGTAAATCTGACAATATATCCAAAAGTTAAACTGTGGTTCTGAAAATCAATCATAATGACTTGATGAGTTAAAGTAATGATATACTGAACAGTGCAAGAATTTCTCACTGCTTTTTTGAGTTATCAAATATTGATTGACAGTTTTACAGAAACATATGAGTGTTGGGGTTAAGTAAATAATCCCTGCCCAAATAAGGTGAAGTTGTATTGACATGTTTAGAAGTATGCACAGAACAGGCACATACCCATAGGTCTATAGTGAAGCAACTGATAGGGTAAAGATGGACAAATAGTGTTGGGGGTGGGGACCAAGATCCTTTCGCCACTCATCCTTCTGAGATAACAAGTTCATTAAGGAACCCCTACTAACAGAGGAACAATATCTGGCCCTGTCAGAACAGTACAAAACCAGGACCAGAGGACACAGTTGGAAATGACGACACTTCTTCACACAGAGAGTGGAGAGGGTGTGGAATGGGCTACTTAGTCATGTTGTTGAAGCAGAATCACTTGGATCCTTAAAGACCCAACTTGACAAAGTTCTGAGATCAATTAGCTACTAGGAACCGGACAAGTTTAGATGGACCGAATGGTTTTGTACATTCGTCATTTTTTTATGTTCTTATATATGACTCATGTGCCTTTATCAGGTGAGCCATACAGGGACCAAAATGATTACTAATTTCCATGGTAAGAATCTTTACCTGATACAGATTCAGACAAGTTTCTAATTGCAGAGCTGGTCTCTTACTTTAAAACAGCATTTGTTAGCAGCACCTCATGTAGAGCTTGGGTCAGCCTACAATGTCCCCATTTGTGAGTCAGGGGTTAATGAGTCAATTATCCCTGATTGACATACTGTATGACCAAGGATGTCTTTCTTTCCAACATACAGGCTGCTCTACATACTCACATGACTGGGGGCTTCTATGCACACAGCGCTGTGGAAATACACATATTTACACCGTGGAGCTGGCTTTTTACTTGCCAGGGAAATGAAGTGGCCTTCTACCAAGCCCATGATTAACCATCAACTTGCCACACACAGAGAAAAGCTTTCTGTTTATATCCAGAGGAAATTCCTGGTTCAGGATTTGATAGTTAAGTATTTCAAGGATTTACAGTTAGTATTAATGCAGATGTCAGATAGTGTTTAGAAGTGGTTTTGCTAGCATTTTAGGTCTGGATTCGGTTAATGGCTAGTGCGCTGTGATTTATGGTTATGGTAGGTGTCTGTTTTTCCATCCCAGATGTTCAAAGATGAGCTCAGACATGACTCAAAGCACAATTTTCCAAAACAGCCACCCCCAGAACTCCTCACGTGAAGATGCACATACAGGACGTGAGAAATGTTCTAAAAAAGAGACTGTTTGGTACATAAAGACATGGTTATTTCTAGCACACCATTATTCTGTGATACTCTTCCTGCTTACTGTATCTGAAACTGATATAGTAGTAGAAGTATAGAGAAGTGTAATAAAGCATAGTGAATTCATGGTAAAGCATAGACAAGTATGAAAGAATGCAGCATTATTTCGTTTGATGGAGATCTTAGCACAGAAGTCTATTCATTTGTATAATTATGGAAACAAAGTTATTTACATTCTGTATGGATACCAAACAGTCCTGCTACAGTTGAAATAATAAAAGGGGACCATGACTTTCCTGAGATCAAGTTTTTCTTCTGCTTAGCAGTGTTCAGTATTTTGGGCCAATATGATTCACCCAGTCATTCTGTCTTTCGATTTGAATGAATTTGTGATTCCAAAATCAGATGGTGAAACTCTGTAGTGTTGAATCCATATAGTTATTTTAGATACTCAGTACTATATAATAAAACTAGCAGTAAATAACTGAACAAATATGTCATGGCCACATGATCCATCTATTTTTATTATTTTGGTACATTGGGTCAAATGCAGAATACCAGTGGTTTAGTCCTCTTCAAGTGGACTAACTTCAGGGCTAAAAAATCCACAGGAACTGAACACAATCCGTCCCAATGACAGCATACTAATCAGAACATTCAGTTAATTAGTTTAGCTGATCTGATCAAGTGGACCAAGTTAGATTATTTTAGGGCTGCAAATCCCTTTTACTGTTCTTCGTGTTTTACGCAACGCTGTGTGTAACCGGAGTTTATTATTTGGTTGCCAGACCGCGATTACAATCAATAAAATACACTTTTTCATACCAGATTACAAATCTCTGTCTGTTTTATTCCTGCACTAAATCACCTCTACACCTGTTAATAATCAGCAGCCACTTTGCCACAATGCTTTAGTGCAAATATAATTAGACCACATTATTTCCTCCCTATAGATTATTTACATTATCTCATCACTTTTCCCCTATATTCATCTTTAACATCGACAGGACTTTAACAGTATTTGTCATATAAAAGATACATGGAATTCATCAATCTATACAATGCTTGTGCTGTAAAATAGTGTACATTTTCAGGGCAAACTACACACCTCAACATTGTGCTCTGCATACATGTAATGATGTATGCTAGCCTGCTTGATAAAGGCTGTTTGGTATTCATGCTTTCAATATTTGTAATGCGTTTGTGTTGTATTTGTAAATCACCCTCCCATTGTGTGAGGACCTTCTAAATAACGAAAGGGGAAGTCTTTGGACAGGCTGGTCTGACAGTTCATTTCTTGGGTCGGGAAGTCGGTTAGCCTGGAAGAAGCACTAGAAACATGGCGGTCATTTTGACCGTTTTTGGAATTTAAATTTAAATTGCAGTGCGTGTATTTTTTTTATACTTATTTACATTGTTTCAGTTGTACAGTTTTGTATGTACATGATATACACATTTATTTTCAAATATTTGTTTTCATTTTTTAGCGTTTTTTGTGTTTGTGCTATATGTAATATGTCTATATATAAACACATTTCTGTTTAAATATCAGTTTATTTACAACGTTTCGTTGTGTAGTTGCTTTATATGACATTCCTGAATAAACTATGACTTATATTCAATTGTTTGTCCTTTCATTACAATACTTATGTTATTTTTAATATGCTGGTCAAATTGACCGGTCATGGTTGTTCTAGATATATCTATAAACTGATGGTGGAGGAAGAGGAAGATGGGCCCCACTGCAGGACCTTATTGTGGGCCCCCCTCCCCAAACGTTAATTTAACCCTTATTTATAAACATCAAACATACCAGATCAAGTGTTCAAGAATGTTAGCATGTATGAAACAGTACATAATAAGAACATTTTCTACTCACCTACTTTATTTTGTGTACATCTTTACATCCACCACTACACTATTTTTTAATCATAAACAAACAGGTTTAATCACTAACCTTACCAGGATTCCCCAATTCTGTGATCACTGAAATTATTACAGAATTCACAATTCTGCACTGACATTTGCAGAAATTGGTGCACATAGGAAACCATGTATTATTATTATTATTATTATTATTATTATTATTATTATTATTATTATTATTATTATTATTATTTTTAAATCAGAAATGCAGGCATGTTGATTAGCTGTAGTTTATTTTGGTGCCCGTAGCAGCACCCAACAGCTTCCATCTAAACTACAAGGTGGAATCGTGCACACAGAATATAACTGCAAATGTCTGTGCTGAATAGAACCCCAAAACCTTCCATGAAGACATGCCTCGTACCAGCCTCCAAGGGAAAAAAGTTAGGATAATTAAGACAATATTGATACCTGTTGAAATGAGGGAGGGTACAAGCTGAATTACTGGCACCGCACACCGGCAGCTGCAGTGATACAAATGTGTAACATCTGCAAACATAAATGCGAAGGATATTATCACTGTTCAAAAACAAATAGGTAAAACCTTTCGAAACCCCTCCGGGGCCCTCTGACTGCGCGGGCCTGTGTGCAGTTGCACCTGCTGCACCTGCTGTTGTTCCACCACGGCTATTAACGCGGCCGTTCTTGTGCTAATTTGCATAGAGAATTTTGAGAATATACTAAGAAATCAAAGATACATTTTAGTGAAAATTCACCATTTATTTTGTTCTTAATATCTATAGACTTAACATGGTTTATTGTTATAGATTAACTGTATTATAAAGGTACAAATCTTAAACAATATTAATATTCTTTCAAATAAACTATCATCACAGTCTACAAAGAGAAACACAGGGATGAAGATAATCTAACAAAGGGATTGGGGTTTAACTGATTACAGGGACAGAGTTCTGGCTACTAAAGGAAGTGTGTTGTCTCACACAAGTGTTGCTGAGAAATTGGAGACACAGAGAGATAAAAGGTGGAAGATTACAAAGGCTGCTGTGAGGATCCTGTACTGTGTGTGCAACCAAGACTTGTGTTTTTCAGACTAACAATTGCTAAGACAAACTACATACTTGTTGAGAGTGATCTTTTGCATGAAAGCACCAGCACCAGCCTTCACCATGTTTCTCACCTCTTTGTCCTAAAAGCTACCTTTGAGGGAGTGGGCAAATGGGAACTATCAACAAGGAAAAATATAGCAATCAGTTACTAAAGTAATTTTAATAAAACATTAAACCAGATAACGACATCATCTTTAAACAGTATTTTAATCATATGGCTACAATACAGGTGAAAATAAACTGATAAGAATATTTTTTTTAGTTTTGGATAATAAAAGTTATTTAAAAAGTCTAGACATAAACAAAGAGTTGGACACTAGCACTCTTATACTTTAAATTCAGAGATGTTCACTTCAGTTTAATTTAGTTTGACCCCATCAGGAAAAAAAATACAAATGAGCTGAACATACAATTTTACCGTGAAATAATTGACCTTAATTCGTTCTTGAACCATCATTAAAATCTCTTCAACTATTCACAACAGTTGAACACACACACACTAGCTCTGACCAACTAGAAAAGAGCTATGCTCTGAAACATGCCATTTGACAACAGACAAAAGACTACAGGATTTATTCTAAAGGAAGGATAGAGAGTAAGATAAACTTACCGTGTTGTAAAGCTGACCCCTGGATAACCATTAGCAGCAGTACGGTCCTGTGTATCACTCCTAGTGCAAGTCTCCAGCTCAGTGCCGATTCCTGTGCAGGCGACAGCATGGTGTAGCCTCAATCTCTATTGTAAGAGCAGGCAGTTTATTTTCTGTTTATGTGACATGACCTGAAGAGTGGCTTCATATTACAGCCAACCTCAAGTATTTCTCAGTGGCGGATATATTTCCAAAACTCCTTGAAACATCATCAAGGGAGAGGTCACTCAGCCTGCTCGGAGCCAGACTCCGGTACGCTCCAGACACTTAACCCTTCCCTCATCCACACATTTACTGGAAAAACAAACCATCTCCCCTGCCAGACTCCAGCTCACTCCTGACACTTAACTCTTCCCTCCCCCACAAACTTACTGGAAAAGCAAACCCTCTCCCCTCTGCTGCAGTAGGCAGGTCTGGAATCCCTGTGAGATTCAAGGATTATGAGAAAAGCTTCAGCACTTAATATTGAGAACAAAACAGATCAAGACAGGTACTTGGGTCAGTAGTGTGACTGGTTTGATCCAGCACTATTGGGGGGAATAGGGCACAAGCTTTCTAGAATATGCAAAGCCAAGCTATCTGTCAAATGGTGGCCAGTTACACCAAACAAAACTATACCTCTCTGTACAAGGTGATGGAGTCAGGAGTGGAGAATGGAATATTCTTTCGCTTACTGATAATAAACAATACAAATGGATGCAGCTTTTATTTCCTGGTCTCACAGAATGAGCACATGTATTTACAGTTACCTGTGATTGGCTAACCTCTGAAAATGATGTTCTGCACAGTAAACTGGAAGGGACACACAAAGAACAATGAGGAAAGACAACTCATCAGAAGAATACAAACCCTAAAATTGAAAAAGACTTCTAGTCAAAAGGTTTGCCATTGAATTCCATTTTCTTTTGTTATTTCTAAATTCAGCACTATTGAATGCTTAATAGTTTTGGATGAAAGCGAAACTGTGAAAAGAAAACAATAAAGAATGATCAAAGAATAAGGTAGTTTGGTAAATTGTTTGACAATCTCTGGTAATTCCCTCATACATCTCCTTTAAAAACAAATGTTCACGCATCATCTCCAACATTTAGAATTAAAACCTTTGTCAAAAGTACTTTAAATAAGGTAAACATTACACAATACACTTTACAGTAATAAGTAACGTAACATAAAACATTGTTTGTAGGTGTGTTTTTGGCTGAATACTCCATTGAGAAGTAAATGGATAATTTGAATACAACAATATACCAAACTCTTCAAACAGCACAATTATAAGAATCATATCTGACATTTTGTGCAGGCAACTTATAAAAAAGTTAAATAACAAAAAAAACCTAACTGTCAAATAATGTTTTGGCACAGAAACACATACTATCAATGGACGCTGACAATAATAAAATACTTGCAGTCACACTAGTTTCATGCTTTCATGCTCATATTCACAAAATTCTGTTTTCTAAAGCATAAACATCCTTCTCTTTCCAACAAAATAAAGGAAACCTGAAGAAGGTCTCATGACAAATATGTACTGTAAACAATCCCTAGAGTGAAAAATTTACTTGTAAATTCTGGAATGCGCTGCCTTTTTCCGTCAGGGAAGCTGGGACTCTTACTGTTTTTAAATCAAGATTAAAAACATATTTTTACAAAATAGCTTTTTTTTAATCTTAGGAAAAAAGTGCTTCCTACCCTCCGTTCTAAACCTACTTTTACTCCGTTTCTACTTCTACCCTCTCGTTCTACTCGTTCTGCTGCATTTGAAGTAGTGTCTTGGGTTAACTTTGTCTGTACTATTTATTATTTTAAAGACTAATCATAACATATTTCCCTTCTTTTTTCTATGCTGAAGAGATGTAATTATTTTAGCCTGTCCTTGTAGCTCATGCCTTTAAGTTCTAGGATCAGCTTAGTTGCCCTTTTATGTACCTTTGAGAGCAGTGATGTCTTTTTTGTAGTGAGGTGACCAGAATTGCATACAGTGTTCTAGGTGGGGTCCAACTAGAGCATTGTGTAATCTTAGTATAACCTCTCTAGACTTCTATTCCAAGCTTGTTGCAATATAGCCTAACATTCTATTAACCTTTTTAATTTCCTCACCGCACTGGCGAGATACTAATGACTCTACTATAACCAGAGATCTTTTCAAAGTCTTCGTCCCCTATTTCTATCCTGTTAATTTTATACTTAAAATGTGGATTTTACACCCAATATGCAATACAGTTCTTTACATTTCTTAACATTAAAATTAATTTGCCACTAGCTTGCCTTACAGAAGAGGTCAAAATCCTTTTGAATTAGTTGGGCTGCAGATTCAGTCCACTGCTCCCCGAAGTTTGGTATCATCTGCAGGTCTGACAATGTGTATCTTGGTCAAAGTCATTTAAGGGCCCACGTTTTATAATCAAAACTGCATTTTCTTTTTGTCTTTTTTTCAAGTTTTTTTATTGGACTGTTTTTATTGTTCTGTTTTTACAAACTGACCTTTTATCTTACATCTTCTAATTTTACAATCCAATTGCATTTTTTATTCCAATTGTATTACATTTTTTAGACTTTTAATTGTTCTATTTTTTCAAACTAGCTTTTTATCTTACTTTTTCTAACTGTTTACACATATAACTTTACAAAATGGCCACTCTAGTGCACTGGGGTTTGAAATCTGTCCTCTAAATCACCGTAGGAAGAGCGATTTAAAAAAACAAAAAAACAAAACACATAGCAAGTGCTGTGGCTTTTCTGTTCCGTACCACATCCGTCTTTATTGCTGTTACCTGTTTGACAATGTGGGCAATAATCCTTACACTATCAGTGCACTAGAGCAGCCATTTGAAAAAAGCTTTAAAACAGACTTTAAAGTTATAACTGTAAAAAATTGTCAGGATGTTAACAATGAAAAGAAAAATGATAGGGTTGTTATTTAAACAGTTGTAGTAACACGTGGGGACGTGTAACGCTATATTTATCATAACTCCGCTGCTTACTCTTTAAAGGGCATTAAAACCTGTAAGAGCATATGTACAGTATGCAAATAGATTTGTAAAGATAAAAGTAAAATTGCAAATAGAGGAACTAGCAATCTTGTTTATGGTATATTTTTGCCAAAAATGTAATTACACGAAATATATAGGAGAGATAGGTACAACATTATAAAAAAGAATACTGACTCACCACTTCACAAAAAATGAACATAACATGAATGACCTACAATTCATAGTTTTAGTAGAAATAAAATTCAGTGATGTACAATTCAGAAGGATAAAGGAAAATAAATAGACTCAATACCATGATGCCTGAAGGTTTACCGTAAAAAACAGTGTATAGGTCGCATCGGTGTAGAAGTAGACTGCCATTTTATTAGTTACAAATCCACAGCCACAAATGAGTGGCATTTGACCTATTTCCTTTAATATATTTGGGGATGAAACTCCACATAACTGGTACAACACCAACTTTCTGAGTGAAGACAGCACTCCATCTGAAAAAAAAGAAAGAAATAAAATAAGTGCACCAGCAAGAGTAGACAAATAACAGCAGATGAGGAACAGCTAAATGAAATAGAAGAAAACAAAGATTGAAAAACACACACACACACACACACACACACACACACACAAAAATCTACAGCATGAGATGGTTAATGTACTTAACACTAGAACCACTGAGTGGGTCAGTCTGACCCATTAACACTACAACCACTGTGCGGGTCAGTTTGACCCATCTTGAATTTAAAGTGTTAATTATTCTTCTGTTGTAAGTCATATGTGTATGTCCATTTTTGACTTTTCCTAAATATATGAATTAGGACCAGAATCGCAAAAATTATAAAGTTATAAACAGTTCTACCTAAACCGTCACATGGGTCAATGTGACCCATGCATTACAATACATGTCTTTCTTATATAACGTAAGATATATATATTTTTTGTAAATGCTTCAAACAAGACACCCCTCCTCCTCCCAGCACACATTTGTTTTTTGTTTTTTTTAATTTCAAACCTTTCTTTGTTTGTAGACTGACTACAAGACAGAGATTGCTATGATTGTGGATTTGTCAAGATGCAAACTCAGTGAAAGCCTAGTTGCTTATTTTTCAATGTACCTGGGAGACAGCAATCCTTTGTTTTGTTCCAGAAATGGAACTGGGAATATATCAGAAGCAAACATTTAATCTTGACAGTAGTCATTTTGGAATACAACAAGCTGCACTCAAACTGAAATGACAAGTAGGATAACAGCTTTTGTGCCTAATATGAAATGTATGTTATATATTATTTTTTTATATTATTTTTAGAAAAACATTTCGGTTTTACAGGTTTGTATGTCCCAGTTTACATGTGTTTACACCAGCGGCGTAGCTAGGAATGGAAATTTGGGTGGGCCACAACTTCGGGTGGATGGACAAGTACCTAAGGTCTGACGTCACAGGAAATAGTTTACATCACAAACATGATTTAAATCAATTAAAACTCTGAATAATTCAAATAACTTCCCTTATTTTGAGCAGAGAAAAGTAGACAAGACTGAGAATGTATGGTGCAGAGTGAAGCAAGGCAAACATTTTTTGCAGTTTATAACAGTAGTTGCACGTATTCACTACGAATACAAAGCACATATGCATACAACCTACCGAAACAAACACACTGTCCACAATAACTGCAAACACATTCCATTTTACAAAAAAAGCACAAATAGAAACTAAAAAAAATCCCCAAATAAAAAGTTAGATTGCTTTTTACTTCACTGTATTGTAAATCTCTTAGCTATATTGTAATAACTTGTTACCTCTGTAAGACAAGCAAAAATTAAAAATCAGGCTAAGCTCCTGCTGCCTTCAAACCAAAACTAAAATCTTAGTTGCACTGAGAATACCTCGTTTCCAGCTAAATATGGCTGCTTTCGTTTTCACTGCATTTTCTCAGGTACAGCTAAACAAAAATATTGCGTTGGCTGCAAAAAATGTAACAAGCAGACAAAATAACATTTTTTAAAACAGCCTTGAGTGACACATTCAGCAAGGCAAACATTGGACATGAGGGTGTCCGACAACTAACATAAACATATTTTGAAATCCAAAAGGATGAAAACGTACTATAATATGTGTGCCTCGCATACAGTGGCTCTCAAAAGTATTCACCCCCCCTTGGACTTTTCCACATTTTATTGTGTTACAACATGGAATCAAAATGGATATAATTAGGAGTTTTTGCCACTGATCAACACAAAAAAAGTCCATAATGTCAAAGTGAAAAATAAAATCTACAAATTGTTCTAAATTAATTACAAATCGCTCTCTTGTTCTCTTGCTCTCTCGCTCTCTCGTTCTGTCGTTCTCTTGCTCTCATTCTCTTGCTCCAAACATTCCCCAAACAAGCATTTCAAATTCAAATTCAAATTCAAATTTATTGGCATGACATGACAATATGTATAGTGTTGCGAAAGCTTTTACATATAAACAAAACAGACAAACACTAATAATACAATTAGACATATTATTTTCTTTATATAGTTACAGTACATTTTTTGTATCTCTCATGTTGTGGCATGTGTAAATGTACTGCTCTCAGTCTGGACTGTCTGTCTAGCTGTAGGAAGTCGGGGGCCTGGCTTGTGAATCGAGGGAAGAAATCATCTCTGACTTGACTGTATTTTGTACAGTCCAGAGCAAAGTGCTGTTCTGTTTCAGTCAGCTGCTCTGCTCTGGGTTTCCACATTTTTCTGCAGTGACCTATTTCCACCTCTAGATTGTGTTCACTAAGCCTGTACATTGTCAATGTCCTCCTCAGTTTTGGGTCTTATTTCATCCAGGCATTGTGCGATGGAATATTCTCTGTTCACTGCAGTGTAGCACTCCAGCTTGTTCTGGGTGTTGATTTGCTATCTCCAGGCATTGTGTGATGGAATATTCTATGTTCAGTGCAGTGTAGTACTCTAGATTGTTCTGGGTGTTGATTTGCTCTCTCCAGGTGTTTATATAATTTGTGAAGCAGCTCAGTGCTGTCTGTAAGGCTCAGCTCCCTGAGTTCCGGAGTTAGCTGGAGGAGTGGGGCTGTGTCAGGGCTCAGTTCCAGGCTCTACTCACTTTTAAACTGAAAGGAGTCTGGATCACTTTGTTTTAAGTGAATCCAAAATTTAAGGGCTCTTTTTTTAAATTGCAAGTATCCGAGGGAAACGTCCAAGTTTGGCTCTACAGCTGTTGTTGGGAGATTTTCTGTGGCTGTTTAAGATGTTTTTACAGAATTGCAGGTGAAACTGTTCTGTTGGACATTTTTTCCCCATTTCTCAAGATGAGCCATACAGAAGAATGGACAGGATCACACTGCCAAACAGTTTTGTCCACATTTCTATTGATGGATTTAAGTGATAGATTTTTTTTTTATTTCATAATATGGTCTGTGTGCTTTCTCTGTGAGGTTTTTTATTGCCAGATTTAGACGCCTTGAAGAGCTAATTTTTAGACCAAGGTAGTTATATTTTGTTTTGTGTTCTATTAAATTTTTTATTAACAGTGAACTGGAATTTATTTCTCTGCAGTTTGGCTTATTTCTGGAAAATCATTATTTTAGTTTTTTCAGGGTTAATATCTAGGGCCCAGGTTTTACAGTATCGCTCCTGTGTTGTGAGTTTCTGCTGGAGGTCTGTTGCTGTGGATGACAGTAGCACCAGATCATCAGTGCATTGGAGGCACTTGATCTGTGTGTCGTCTATGACAAGTCCAAGGTCAGGGGACTGGTCCAGATCTGTGGTCAGCTGGTTTATATATAAATTAAAAAGTGCTGGGCTGAGACTGCACTCCTCTGCCCTGTGGAAAGTTGATTTTCATGCTGCATTGGTTGCTTGTGTACATGGATTTAATGATGTCTGTGGCAAAGCGTAAGCCCTGCACATGCTGTGATCAGGGCTGCTGCAAGGCCTGCCGTTTTCATGGCACTTTTGATTTATAGTTTGTTGTATTGTGTTTTACACTTTTTGTACAGCTTGCTGTAATAGTTCTCTGTACGTTATCATCGCTGGTAATGTCATATGACCAATTATTTGCTTTGGTTTTCTGTTTGTTAATAAATCCTGCGTGCCTGTGCCGGCGTTTCTACATCACCCCCAGTTGTCTCTCTGTGTGCTTGAACAGCGGCTACCCACACATGTGACACGAGCAAGACCCTGTCACAATGTCAGATAATTTTCCTCCAATTCCACTTTTGAGTAATTTCAGGAAGAGTCCTGGATGCCAGATGGAATCAAAGACTCGCTTAAAACCAACAAAACATGCAGATATTTTCTCTTTGTTTTTGTGGTGTGCGCGTTTGGTGATCAGGGTGTGCAGGGTGTGTATGCGGTGATGGGGGATGAACCCCACTTGACTTCTGCTCAGAATCTTGTGTTCCTGCATGAACGTCAGGAGTTGGCTATTTAGGATTCAAACAGAACAGCTTCCCCACGCTGCTGCTTACAAAGATACCTCTGTAATTATTGGGGTCTAGTTTGTTTACTTTTTTGTGTATTGGGGTTATAAGGCATATGTTCCAGTTTTGAGGGAAATATCTGGACTGTAGCATTGAGTTGAATTTTACCAAGGTGGTTTGGATTGCAAGGTTACTGTATTTTAGCATTTTGTTAAGGATCCTATCCTGACCACAGGTTTCTTTTTCAATTTAAGATTCTTCAGTTTGTCAGGGTCTGCATAGTCTAGAGGGGATTGACTCTGTTTTATAGCTATTTCTAGGTGTTTAATTCTTCTATAATTCCTCTTAGTTCAGGTGTTATTTCTGTCAGTGGGATCGGCTGATATAAATTTTTTAATGTTTTTTCCAGATGTTGCCGTTTTGTATTCCTAATTCCCTATCATTTCTGCTGGAGTGTAAATGTTTCCAGGTTGTCCAGGTTGTTAGTGTCAATAGTCTTCTATTTCTTGTAATTTCCTTGCCTGAAATGCATATCTTTTCTTTAGGAGGGTGGATTTGAATTGTTTGAGATTGTGGAAGTATTTTAAACACAGTTCATTGTTTTCTGGTTGATGGGGTTTTTGGTTTGATAGAGATCATAGGTTTTTCCTCATCGCTTTACATTCTATATCAAACCATTTGTCTGTGGAGCTGTTTTTTTTTTTTTTTTTTTTTTTTTTTTAGCTTTTCTTGATTTTTTAAGTTTCAGATTAGATATGTGTGCCAATTTGGTGAATATTTCATTTATGTCAGACACTGCCTCAATTACTCCATCAGAGTGTTGGTTATAGTATTGTGTTTGAAAATGATTTATAATTTTTGTAATTACCCAGTGGTTTGTTGATGTTTTGTATCTTCAGGGTGGGGGTTAAGTAGAGGACTATTTGACAGTGGTCAGATAAAACAGATTGTGGTCTGACTGTAAAGGCCTTGATATTCTGGGGTTGTAAGTTGTAATTGTATAGTCCACCACACTGTTTCCTAATATAGAATTGCATGCAAATTTACCAAGTGAGTCTCCTTTAGTTCTCCCATTGACAATGTACAGGGCTAGGCTCTTACACAGGTCTAAAAGCTCTTTACCGTTTTTATTGATAACTCTGTCAAAGCTGTTTCTCTCTGTGGAGACTGTGTTCTGATACAGAGGGGATGTGAAGATATGTTGATTTCCATCATTTTTAATGAAATCTGTTTCTTTTCCAGTTTTTACTTTTAAATCAGCACTTATTATAATGTTACCTTTAGTTTGAAAAAGTTCAATTTCAGATAATACATTTTGAAAACAGTTTTCATCAAAGTAAGGGGATTGAGCTGGTGGTGTGTATTTAGCACACAGGTGAAGGTCAGATTTGGATTGGAGGATATTTCCAGTGATTTTAAACCATAGGTGTGAAATCCCTCTTTTTACTGGAGTGATGGAACCACTGAGCTCTCCTCTGTGCCAGAACACCATTCCTTCTCTGCCCCTTCTGACACGAGCATTTTTTGGAGAAGGAAGTGAAAATTCTTTATATCCTATAGGACAATGAGCAGACACATCTGTTAACCATGTTTCATGTAAAATTTAAATATCAACATTCTTTAAACTATTTACAAAGTCAGGGTTTCTACTCTTTAAACCAAAAGCTGAACTCTGTAGGCCCTGTATGTTCCAACTACTAATTTTGAAGGATTTCATTTTTCTATTTATTACTCTCAACTGTGTAAGTTGCAGAATTTACTGATTTCTATTTATTCTTCTTATTTCTTTCTTTCTTTCAGAAATCTTACTGTTATGATTTCTTACCCCTAGGATATGATTCATATTGTTATCATGTTCATTAGTTCTGAGTCTATCATGAGCAGATTGTTCTCAGCAGTTGTTTGATGTCAATCACTTTGCTGGATGTTGCCATGGTTGCAGGGAGGCAGTGTTTTGGGTGCTGTGGCTGTGGTAAAGGCTCTGTAGGCATGCTGGTGTTCTGTGTAGCTGGTGTTCGTTGCTCTGAAGCCGCGGTGTTGAGACTCGTGTGTCTCCACTCTGTGGGTTGTCGGCTGAAAGCTGCATCTTAGATGTTCTTGGCGAACTGACTCATCTCCTGGTGGTTGAGGTGCACATCCTCGTATAGGTGCTTGGTGCTGATGGTGGGGTGGTGAGCCATGTGAACATTGGGAATGCTGGCACAGCTGCCGCTGATCTTCTTGCTGATGTCCTGGATCACTCTTAGTGGAACGTCTCTTCTAGGGAGGAGGGTTGAGATAATTATCTTCGCCACTGGGAATCTCTAAGTTGCTATCTCTGCTGTTTTCTTCATGTTTTTGTGTATTTCTCCACTGTGTGAGTCCATGTCATTCTTCATGTGCTTTGGGTTATTAAATCTGGATGCAGACATTATTGTTACACTGGTTTCTGTTATGGGGCATCTGATTTTTGTGGCCTGTTTACCTGGGAACAATCGTTTTTCATCCAGGTATTTTCCATTGGAATCGATAATGATCACAATGCCTGTGCTGTGCCTCCTGTCTGTGTGTGTGCTGGGTGTGAGAGTCGCAGTGTTTCTGCTTTGATCTTCTTCAGGTTTTTTTGTATCTCTGCTGTCTCCTCTCCTCCGGTGGAAGGGCTTTGCAGCGAGTCTCTCTCTTTCTCTCTTCGGTGGAGGATCCTCTCCCTCTCTGGGGGTGTTTAGCTGGCAAGATTCTTGTAAAATTGCTGAAGCCCGGCTCGTTCTCTCATGTTTCTCTTGTTCAGGTTGGTTTCCTGTCCCATATATTTGTCTTTTTTCAATTTTTTGGTTTAAGAGAAGACAATTTATTTTTAATTGGTTATTTTGTAATTCATTTAGTTGGGTTTTTAAATTGTTAATTACTACTACTACTTTTTAATCTTGATAAGTTTGTCTCTGATTGATGAAGCACAGTCATTTTCAACTAGTTTTGCCAAGAACTTTTTCTTTAAACTCTGTGAATTTCACCTCCAGATATAAAAGGCATTCTTTAATGGGTTTAATTTTGGGTGATTCTAGTGAGAGCGATCTGACTGTGTGTCTCTGGGGGGGGGCGTTGTCCGATACTTGATCAGGATGAGATTCTAGCTGTAGTTTTGGCTTTGCCATTTGTTTTCGTACACTTCTTTTAAATTTTGGAAAAATTTTTCAAACACTTTGAGACTGCTTTCAATACCCTGAATCCCTATTGTACCGCTATGATATAAGTTTGCTGTGAACATGATGCTGTCAGCACTGTTTCTTCATATATTCTGAGTTGTCTCCTGTTACAAATTCCACTTTTTATTAAATGATTAAAGTTGTTGCAAAGAGTATAGTGCCAGATGTTAAGGTTCTTGGAAAGGAAAATCAGGCTAGTTTTTGTTTTCAAATGTCCCTTTTGTATGTCTGCAATGAGTGATTCTGGATTTTCTTTCAGTATCTTTGTTTTAAGGCTTTCTTCTCTTGAGCATTTTTTAAATCCTCTGGGTAAACAATCTTACGACTGTGTTTCGTATTCCATCTCAAAAGTAAATAATTAGATCTATTGTGTTCGGTTGTCTTAATATGTTTATATTAAAGCTTCTGTATTATGTTTACTCAGTTTACTGTGTTTATTGAGTCTTTTCAAAGTTTATGATGTTTTCGACTTTAAGGCCGTTATTGTTATTGTTTGTATTTCCTACCTGTGGCAGTTGATTCACTTCGCTTTTCTTCGTCGTTGTTTTTTTTTTTTTTTTTTTTTTGAGGGTGGATTTTTGTTTATAAACCCTATTCTTATTCTTTGAGTTAAGATTTATAAGTATGTATTATAAGGAATCTATTAATTTCCCAACTTACACAGTTTAAAGCAAAACATATACATTTTTAGTGAAGAGCGAATTTTTTGCTGCTTCTCTCTCAAAACAGAACACTCTCTTTGTCTCGTTTTGTCTCCTTTTTAGAGGGTGTGGCCAGGAGTAATTGACCGTCAATCACTGATTTACCAGCTGGCCACATTCCACACTTTTAAATAACACCATGAAACAATTAAACAATTACATTATGTGGCTGTGCAAAGGCAGTCACAAACATGTCCGCCTCAGTTGTGGACTGACCTGACGCCCCCAATATGACTGACGGCTCTCGACAGAGGGAGAGAGTAGATACAGTAGATATATATATTAATATATAAATATATAAATTAATCTACATATCAAATCATTTAGCTAATATACTGGCCATGGTGACTGGTTAAAGCATTGGCCTATGATGTATATAATTGGTTTCTCAATGTATTCAGCAACACGTCTCTCAATGGAAAGGGAGTGCATATCAACCTATTTTCTTTAAAACAAGAGTTGCTTTATATTTATAGTACAGTGCAATGCAGTTTCTAACATCTGGATGAAATCAGACTCCCTGAGGGGGTAATTACTCCCACTGCAGACTGACTTGATCTTAATCTGGATTCTGTTAAATGCACACCTCATAAAATAGTTTATTATTATTATTATTATAATATATAATAATAATAATAATAATAATAATAATAATAATAATAATAATAATAATAATTTATTTACAGCATAACTTCAGTTAACTTTTTTTTTTAATGTGTTTGATGTACTAAGTCACTTCAGCCTATCCCTGCATATTTACTGAGCAATCCGTGTTACAACTACAGCAGCACCAAAATATGCTGTAATAGGATCGGAAAGTGCTTTCAGTTGTATATATGATATATTGTTTGGCTCAGTTTGAACAATGTGTCATCCACCAAAACCAAAACACTCTTGTTCCTTGGGCAGGGTTCATGACAAGCTAGGCTTTTTTACAATAGAATGTGTTTCTTTCTTGACATTACCAAACTGTCATTTTCCTAAACATTTGCTTAATTACTGTGATGACTGTCCTTTTATATGCAGGGTGATTATAAAATCTCTTAGGGATTAAACAGCAGTGGTTGACAAATAAAGTTGCAGAGCATTGACATGAAGGATGTGTGCTTCACATTGTCACAATGTCCATATTAAGTGTACTTTGCTTCCCTAATTTTTATAAAATACATTAACCTTATTCCAGACTCGCATCTGCCCAGCATTAAATAATTTCAATTAAAAAGATGCATCCTTTCCTTTCTAGTATAGGAAACTAATCATTTTAAAAGATTCAGGCTAAACGTAACGTCTAATAATTCACAGTCAGGTGTGAGAAAGACCCAGCATAGGTGTTCCTGGAACCCTTATAAAAGTTTACCAACGTATACTTGCATGGTCATTTTACCATGCTTTTGCCATGATTATACCATACAATTGCCATAGGTTTACCATGGTTTGCCAGGTTTTTAAAAAAATGCTTTACCATGCTTTTCCATGCTTTGATTGCTTTTACTATGAGAAACTGTTACAAGGGAACTGGGGGCAACCTTGGCTTTTTTGGTCCAATCCATTATAAGACATTGTTCCGAAATCCTTTGACTAAAATCCTCAAGTATTTCATTTATCTTCAGTATGGTCTAATTAATACAAGTCGTGTCACCATTAGCAACTATCCTTAACATGTGTAGATCTAGAACTCAATGACAAAACATGTGAAACGTTCAAACCACAGCACGTTCCATGTAAACAGATTTAATAAGGCAATCAGTATAAAGACCAGTCATTCTTCTTTGTTTTTACTGGGCAATACCACTGGGCGGTAGCCTAATACCTAGATTTGCCTGCCCTGAGAAAATACCTATTGACCTCCTTGATTAGATTTCCTGTCTGGTAGTCCATGTCTATTTGCATTAATCACTGTCCTTGAGCTGAAGGTGCATCTCTGCTAACTCAGGTCAGCAGATTTGTTTACCTGTTCTCAGACACAAAGTTCTGTCATAAATCTTGACATGATCCCTGATCAGCTGTGGGGAGTGGAGTAACTGACCTCAATGATTTATTATACGTTGGCACCCAACTCAGGTTCAACACACAGTGAGCAGTCAACTGTCTCCTTACTGAGTACTAAGATCTTGAGGAGGCTAGGTAGCCTCCTACACTGCTCACCTCAGTCAACTGTCTCCATACTGAGTCTTGTGTCCTGAGCCAAACCAGTGGCATAGTCAGTTAACAAATTCTGTAATCCAATTTCCACTTGATCTTGTGAAATTAGGTTTTTAAAAAATGTCAGCATGGATTCAGGATCACTGTGATCCGGATTTTGCTTTGGTAATCCGATCACACTTTTATTCGTGATTAAATGTTATAATTTGGTTTTTAAGAATTTAAATAGGAGATCAAAATAACTTTTATACAAAATATTAGGATCATTTTGATCCTACTGCAAAGGTGGATTTCACTTTTAATTAATCATAGAACACAGATATTCTGTTTAAATTTCAATAAAAAACACGCAATATGGGTTTTATTTTCACACGTGACTAAGGGATTTTAAAGTGCATAAGCTGTCTTTTTTGTTGTATAGACGGGTGACTTGTGTGCAATTTTCAAACATGTAAGTTTAGGTGCTTTGTGGGATTTAGTTGTCCATCCATTTAAAATTATTTAAGGTTAGTTAAATTAGCTTACATACGGCTATGTGAGATTTCTGAAGACTTTACACGTCTATTATTAGGCTTTTACGACTTTCCGAGTTACATCTGCTTCTAGGTGGTGTAAGTTCAGCCGATATTGTATAAAGGATAGGCAATTCACTATCCTTTTGAAAGAGAGAATGGCTGAATTTTTTGGTTTGCCCAGAAAGAAGGAGAATAATGAAGATATTCTTTTGCTAGATTATATAGGCCCCATATTAGTTTATTAGTCGTTTTCGACTAAATACACAAGCATATTGGATTTATGTGAGGAGTCTGGAGAACTCCACAATGTGCATCTTTGCCGTTCCTGTTGCAGTGGAGATAACCACTGGCACTGCCCCAAGATTCTATAGGGATGTGGCAAAGTGGTTGATTGTGTACAGGTGCAGGAGTGATGCAGTGCGCAATGAACAGACAGAGATTTGTAATCCAGTTGGAAAAGGGGTTTTATTTTTTATAATCCTGGTCTGGTGATCAAACAATAATTCCAGGCAATATACAACAATGTGTAATGCACTGGAAACAAACAAACGGGTTGCAGTCCTAAATAATAAACACATGTATCTTTCCCACAATGTACAAACATGGTCACCAGTCCTGGGTGCGTGCTGCAGTTCTTGTGGTGGGTGATACAAGTTTATTTGTGACAAAAGTGAAGTGCTGTTCCAGGTTTTGTGGTGGCCCTTGGCGACAGCTCCGGGACGTGTTAGCTGTCTAATAATTACAAACAAACAATTATAGACAAACAAAACAAAACACTCACGGTGCTCTTTACCACTGGGTCTCTCACGGGTCCTTACAAGTTTAAATGCTCAAACCAAAACGAAGGAACAGATACAATTCTCCATCCCCTTTTATGCTGTCACACATGACCCCTTGGTAAATGAGTGCAACCGCCTCTCCAATCTGCGGCTGCCATGTTGTTTCCCTTCCGAGTCAATGCGTTAATTCAACAAAGTCTTGCCCCCTTCCAGGCTGGCCGACTTCCCTTGAACACTGGGAAAGAACTGTCAGACCAGCCGATCCACGGATCTCTGTTCTCGCTGCTTAGCACCCTCACAAAACTGGAATGACTTGTAATTCTGTCACAAGGGGCTTTCAAAGTATGAAAGTTATTTTATGGAGAAATGAAAAATAAATAAATAAATAAATAAATACATATTTAATTATTTTAACATGTATTTATATAATAAGCCAGTCTACTATGTTCAAAATAGTGACTGAAGTAACTGTGCATTTATATATATATATATATACACACACACACACACACACACACACACACACACACACACACACACACACACACAATGCCTGTAGAAAGTCTACATCCCCTTTTCAAAATGTTCACCTTTTGTTGCCTTATGGCCTGGAATTAAAATGCATTAAAATACTTGTTTTCATTTATCTACACATCCTACAACTTCCAAGTGAAAAAAATATTCTAGAAATTTGTAGAAAATTAATTAAAAATAAAACTGAAATAGCTTGGTTGGATAAGTGTCCACTCACCTTGTAATAGCAATTCTAAATTGTAATGATTCACATGACTTCAGGATAAATTCAGCAGTTCCTCTAGGTTCCCTCTGCTGGGTAGTGCATTTCAAAGCAAAAACTCAACCATGAGCACCAAGGCGCTTTCAGAAGAACTCCGGGACAAAGTTGTTGAAAGGCACAGATCAGGGGATGGGTATAAAAAAAAAAATCAAAGGCCCTGAATATCCCTTGGAGCACGGTGAAGATGATTATTAAGAAGTGGAAGGTGTATGGCACCACCAAGACCCTGCTTAGATCAGGCCGTCCCTCCAAACTGGACGACCAAGCAAGAAGGAGACTGATCAGAGAAGCTACCAAGAGGCCACTTTACAAGAGCTACGGGCTTTTTATAGACTGGTCAAAGTGTGCATGTGACAACAATATCCCAAGCACTCCACAAATCTGGCCTGTATAGTAGGGTGGCAAGAAGGAAGCCACTACTCAAGAAAGCGCACCTTGAATCCCGTTTGCAGTATGCAAAAAAACACTCAGGAGATTCTGTAGCCATGTGGCAAAACGTTTTGTGGTCTGACGAAAATAATATGGAACTGTGTTATGTGTTATGTTTGGCACAAACCCAACACAGCATATCACCTAAAGAACACCATCCCTACTGTGAAGCATGGTGGGGGCAGCACCGTGTTATGGGGATGTTTCTCATCGGCAGGGACTGGAGCACTTGTCAGGATAGAAGGGAAAATGAATTCAGCAAAGTACAGAGAAGTTCTTGAGGAAAACCTGCTACCCTCTCCTATCCGAACAGGCCAAAGCCCTCGTGTCTGAAGCACTTCTTCTAAAGTGTCTTCCAAATTAGTGAGGCTGGTGGTGGACAACCTCGAAAATGATGGAAATCGTGCTGTACAAGTGAATGCAGCACTGAGGACTTACCTGTTAAAAAGAAAACAAAGACCGAATAAGCAATGGAATTGTTACTTCGTGGACAGCAACAAACACACACTACTTCCAAGGAAACTTTAATCCAACAAGAGATGACGATTTATGCTTCTGAAACTCCATTAACCATCAGCAAAGATCACCTTATTTGCAGGGAAAATAACCAGACACGCTTTCCCAACCTAGCAACCTTGACAAGGAGCATGTTAAGTATCCCTGCAACTTTGGTCCTGATCGAGTGTGTGTTCAGCAAAGGAGGGATGCTTGTGAACAAACTCTGTTCTTCCTTGAAACCGAAGAATGTGGATGCCATGCAATATTTCTGAATAAAAACAGAAAATAAGCTCTGGGGAGAGCACAGACTTTGTTACGTTGGACCTGTAAAGAGTTATCCTTGTGTTCCCCATTGGAGTTTTTTTCCTCTAATCCGGTCAAGACATCTTAAGGTAAGACAGTAATATTTTTTATGTTTTATTAACTTTTTGCGAGGAACCTTGCCGAAGTGTGACTAGACATAAATAATTAGACATGTGTAGTTTTAAGTTCAACTGGAGAAACATTTAATTTTCGTGATTAGATTTGATGAAAATATATGTACTTATTATTTACACATTTCTTTTGCGTTATGAAAAAATGATGCATCGGGTCTTCATGAAAACGATGTATTGATAGTAAATAATCACTATTGTCCAGCCCTACTAGCACATCTTTTTGAGATACGAGCAAGGGGGCTTTGTTTAGGTTAGGCTGCTTTTTCTGATAAGATATTTGGCTACAAGTACATTCCAAGGGGCATTCTCACAGTTCTTAAATTAGGTCATACATTTTTACAGTACAGATTTTTACAATATTATATTATTATTTCCCTTAAAAGTTACTTGTAACAGTGGTCTTTTAGTGTCAGTGTCCAGTTTGCATCCAGGATATCAGACTGCTCCCAGCAGGATTGAAAAGCTTTGCCCGGTTCTGCTCCCAGTGGTTCTGTAAAAGCCACCATCAGGTCTGGTATCCAGCGCTGTACATTGCAAGTGTGGGTAACAGATCCGCCATGTGGTTCACTTTGACCCATACATTTTTAGACTGCTTCATTATGAAAATGAAAGACATACTGTCAGACACAACTGAAAAATGTTATTCATGAACATCATGCCTAAAATTTGCTTTGCAGAAACACTGTATTTAAATGGAAAATTAAACATGAGGCTTTATTTTCTAAATGAGCGCATATACAGCATGACTACAAACAATGAAAAAATATAATAAAATATACATTTCAAAAGAAAGGATATGTCCATATACCCGTTTACAGGTGTAAACTCAATATTTTTTAATGGGGAATGGAAGGGTAAGACCTGTGGTCACCAAAATCCAGGCTTTGGTCGATGCAGCGATCCCCAAAACCAAGACACATATGAGGTCATTACTGGGATTAGCCGGTTATTACCTCCGCTTTATCTCCAAGTATGCCACCGTGGTTAACCCTTTAGTCGACCTCACCAAAAAGAGTGATCCAAATTTAATTAAGTGGTCAGCTGAGTGTCAGGATTGCGTTTGATACTATTAAGCGCAAACTTTGCCAGGTCCCCACCCTTATCACACCTGATTTGACCAAGAGATTCATCCTCCTCACTGATGCGTTGGATATAGATTTGGGTGCAGTCTTGTCCCAAAAGATAGATGGATTAGAACACCCGATACTGTATCTCAGTAAAAAGATGCCACCTCGGGAATGCAACTACTCCGTAGTCGAAAAGGAGTGTTTGGCCATCAAATGGGCTACTCACTCCTTGCGATACTACCCGCTGGAGAATTCATTTGATCTTGTCACAGACTACACCTCACTCAAGTGGTCAGCACAATGAAAAACAGCAATGCCCGGATAACTTGTGATATCTGGCGTTACACCCTTCATGTACCACATGGTACACTGTGCAGGGAAGGACCATCAAAATACAGATTGTTTTTCCCGGGAAGGGGAAGTAATAGGAAAGATAGATTCAGCTGAGTGTTCCTTCAGCTCCACTCTGAGCAGTGGGATATGTGACAGAAATACAATAATTCTTGTATTTGTCCTGACCTGCGAGGGCGCTAAGCAGCGAGAACAGAGTTCCGTGGACAAGCTGGTCTGACAGATCTTCCCCAGGGTTCAAGGGAAGTCAGCCAGTCTGGAAGGAAGCGAGACTCCTTTGCACTAACGCATTGACCCGGAAGGGAAACAACGTGAGAGCCACAAATTGAAGACGCGTTTGCACTCGTTTACCAAGGGGTCATGCGTGACAGCATAAAAGGGGATGGAGAATCGAAGGCTGTTCCTTCACTTTTGTTTTGAATGAATAAACTGAGAAGGACTGTGAGAGACCCCGTAACCACTGTTTCAGTATTGTGAGTGTTTTGTTTGTTTGTCTTTGTGTAATTCGTCTTGTTTGTAAATCACTAGATGGCTAATACGATTCTGGAGCTGTCGCCGAGGGTCAGAACTAAGCTCGAACCGCACAGCACTACTGTCACAAAATAAACTGTATCACCCACTACTAGCACTACTGCACACACCCAGGACTGGTAACCGTGTTGATATTCTTGTGGGACAGAAAAGTATTATTTATTGTTTGAGTCTATAAAGCCTATTATTGTCTACCCTGTGCAGTACACATTGTTGTATATTGCCGGGGGATTATTATTACTGGTCACCAGACCTGGATAGAATAAAGATTGACTTTTCATACCGGATTACAAGGCTCTGTTTAATTACCGTACTGCATCACTCCTGCACCTGTTTCCACTCAGCTACTTTGCTACAAGAACCCACAAAGAAATTAAGTTGGTTCTATCGAAGGACCATACATTATAAGCATTCCATTCAAAAGGAGCTAGCACCTTGTACAAGAGAGAACAATGTTCTCTTTTTCCTAAACTCACTTGTGACATGTTTTTTTTTTTTTTTTTCTCCAAAACCAGGGCAGACTCTCCAGTTTGATAGGTCAACATAACCCCAAAACGTCGATATTAATTATTCGTTCTGGCATGTTTTTTTTTTATGTTTTTTTTTTTAGCTTTTTTCAGAAATGCAAATAACTATTACAAACGCCTAAATAACTGCTCATTACCATCCTAATTGATATTCTGCCTAGTCAATCAGCACGTTGACAACAGGTTTTGAAAATCACACCTACTTTGACATGTCTAAATTCAGCGCTACCTGGAAGTGATTTTGATGCTTAACCCCGGCGCACCAGACCATTCTAATTTCGGTATCTAGGCACCAATGATGCAATCTCTCTTCCGGAAAGTCTCACGACAATAATAAGCTGTAAAAAGGCAACTATACGCTGACTGCAATTTTTTTACATTGAAGCGTAGCGTTTTCTTGACATTATAAGTGCACCTTTGTAAAATTATTTCGCAAAGGTATTATTATTAGTATTATTATTAGGCTTACAAGCTGGCTTGGGAAGCCTATTGTTATTGTAAGGATTTATTTATTTATTTATTTATTTATTTATTCATTATTATTATTAATTGATATAAAAAAAGAACTGGTACATAAACTGGTACATGCATTATAAACGGGTATATACCAGACACAGGTCACGTTTTGGTACACATACCTCATTCTGGCGATGTACCACTTTCTGGCCCTACCCTGGCGTAGTCCCGGTACAGAGTACTGGTGAGTACCAGCAGAATTTTACTCCTGGAAGGCTATAACTTTTGTATAGAAATATGATTTTCTCTTCATAGAGCGAAATTATTGAATATTTAATTAAAACAGCTGCATTTGTGAATTTTCTGACAGACATTTCAAGGTTAAAAAAGGTTTTAGTAAGATTTGGCAATGAACTTTGTGATATTTTGCTCAGTCTGGACTACTTTCTTAAGATAAGTGACAAACAGGGCCATTTGCAAGGCATTTTGACAGGTTGACAGGTTTTTAAAAATATTATTTATCATTCTAACATGTTTTTATGATTTTTTGGGTACAGCTTTTATCAAGAACAACAGCCTTGTTTTCCATTATTTACATGATGTTCAACTCAAATGTTTTTAGTTTTTTTTTTTTAAACGTTTGTGTGTGTGCTGTGTAGAAATAAAGATGTGTGGAAAATGACATATCTGTAATGTGAAGTCATTCTTTACAGTGGCACCCCTCACTGCACATCCAGCAGGTCAATCCTGTTGTGGTCCTGTAAAGGGGCATCATGGTATCTGAGGCTCCAGCAGGTCGGCGCTCAAATCCTCGTCTTCAATAGCTGGTACATTGCGATTGATAATGAAATTGTGCAAAACAGTGCAGGCAAGAATGATGTGCTCGTAGCGGCTCCAGGCAATTCAGACAAGCGAATTTCAAACATTAACATTAAAAGTGAGTTTTTTTTTTTAAATATAAAACATAAGAAATAAACTAACATGTGTATTAATACTTATAATTATCACTGTTCTTATTTCTGTTTTAAATTAAGCTATATATGCAAAAAAAAAAATAAAATAGTCTATAAACTCTTAAGAACTACTTCAAAAACCACATTTCGTAATCATGATTATTTGTAATCTGGATAAATGTAATCCAGCAGTGGCATTTCTGAAAAAACTGATCAAAACTATCCAGATAAAAGTAATCTAGAGCACAACATCCAGATTAGAAGTTTTTAAAAACCGGACCCAGGTGATCAAGGAATGTATTCCCTTAGAGTTTAATTTTAAGATGTCAAAATCACAATTCAAATATCACTTAACACAAAAATATGACTGTTTACTGTGGCATGAGGATTGCTCTTTTTTTTTCAACTATTCATGTTCCACATTTGTCTATTTTATGAAGTTATGCATTTTTTAATTCTGGGCCTAATGGGACCAGTTATTTGAATCCCTGTCTATTTAGTATAAACATGTTTTCTAGCCTACTTCACTAAAAGCAGAATGCTTACAGCCACTCAACAATTACCATATGACTTTAGTAGCATAAAATAACAAAAAAAGAATCATTTGATGTCCCAGTCTGGTGAACAGCTTTGGCTTCTTCTCTTTAAGAGTTGTTTTGTTATGTAATCTGTTGTCAAGGCTACCACATTTCTGTGTTATATGTATTTTCCAGATATTACACTGTGTACAAAGAGAGAACTGGGAATTCGCACTTGGACCCGTGTGGGTTGCTGCCAGGACTAGCGTGACCCTGGAACCCAGACTCCTAACCAACCGCCAGTGTTTATAAATAGACATAAAAGTTTAAAACTTGACTTTGAAACACAGGAGGATAGCCCTTGTAATCAAACAGGGGCTTGCAAAGCAAACACATGCAAAACAAGAAAAAAATGACTGCTTAGCTACTGTTTAGTAAGTACAGTGACATCTACTGGCCAATGATGGTTTTGATGATATACTGTCTGAATGAGTTTTCAGTATGTTTACATGGAAAAGGCCAGGAACACCAAAACACTTTTTTTGGAACTGTGGTTTAAAACTTGGTTCCAGGAAAATGTTTGTGTGGACTGCAACAGGCCGGATAGCAGGAGGGATTTTTTTTTTTTTTAATTCCATCAACCCTTTTCATTCCTTTCCTTTCTTATATTCAAATGGACTTTTAATTGTTAACAATTTAGTATACTATATAAACAAGCCATTTCAATCAAACTGCATTGAACACCACCTGAAAACAAGATGCTGTTGTGGGTTGTTCCGTAAATAAAAGAAATCAACTTCCTGTCTGCAAGGCTGTGTAGCGCACTGTCGACATATCTGTTCTGTGTGCCGGAGCGAGCACCAATCGCTGTTTTCACAATAGATGAACTTATGTTTTCACTATTCTGAGTTGACATCACTAGTGTTTTCACTTAAGTTTTATATATATATATATATATATATATATATATATATATATATATATATATATATATATTATATAGATAGATAGATATAGATAGATAGATAGATACATACATACATAGATAGTAACACGGCAGGGAGGGGGTTAATATCCTCCCCGCTAAAAACATAATTGTTTAATTGTTTTATTAGTTAATTATGACCTGCACATGGCTATTATTATAAATTTAGAGCCAGGTGCAGGTATTTAAAGACAGCAGCTAGTCCCTTCAGGGCTGCTGCTGTGAGGAGGGCCCGGTTGAGGGTGTTTTCACCCGTTCTGTAAAAAAGAAAAGGTACTGTGTAAAAGCCTTTTTTTTGTGTTCTCCCTTGTGTTTTTGTTTCAGCCGGTAAACAGCTTAGCTGTCTGGTTTCGTTAAAGTAAGTTTCTGACGAATGTTTAGTCAGTGCTCCAAAGGAGCTAGGTGTTTGTTTTTGTTTATTTTCGGTGACTTAAAGTGTGCGTTAGCGATCTTCCTTTCAATCCTTTGTGTTAGGTCGTGATTTTGAAGGGAAAAGAACCCGTGCAAGCCTGTGTGGCGAGTCTCCAGTTCACTATACATATATATAAAAAATACATGGCGTTTAAGTGTTTTTAGTATCGGGGTTAAGGACTATTTTTATGCTGCTTTACTACACGACTGGTATGTGTTAAACTATCTATATTAAGCTACACAAATCATAATCCTTGAGATTCCTTTGTATTAATTGGGTGTAGCTGAATATTTCCTGAGTGCCAATAGTGCTACGCACTTACTGCACTTTTCTATCATATTTAAATAAGAGTATTGTATATATAATTCTTGCACTTGGCACTTTTGCTACATAGTTCTTGTCTGTGCTGTAAAGAAATAATTATTAAACACTACATGATCTTGGATATTTTGCATACTATCAGAACAACCTAGTGTCTTGTGTATAAATTGTATACAACTACTGTCTCAAGTTGCCTTATTATCTAAATTGCCGTTGACCTTGCTTGAATTGCACAATTTACATTCTGAACTTTCTTATTATTTATTGTATTTTAATAAACAGCTCCATTGGAACATTTTGAACTGCATCATTTAATTGAAGGGGATCTGTGTGGGGGTTTGATCTTTGATCGGGTTTAATGTTCAATTTCCCTTGTATAATTATAACATCTATTAAGGGTAGCGTAGTCAACTATGTTATCGTATACGACCCATAGTTAAATCAAACATGTGGGTGGGCGCTACATTTGTTTTAGTATCAACTAGAGAATGAAGCTAATCGTTAAGTGTTTTGGAAGACAATGATGCAGGTGGAGGGCTATTTCTAAAAAACCTTACAGTGAATCATATTAGTGTGCAATTACAAAAAAATACTTTTCAGCCTTTCAAGGGGGCTCTGGTAGACATTAATGATCACCATGAATTCTGAGTTCCAGGAGGTATCTGTTCAGTTCCTGTGGGATTTAACCCAGACACTAGTGGAGCAGTGAGAGATTGCAAGCATCCAAATCCACCAGGTTAAACTACATCAAAACATCAATGAATAGAGCAATCCTGATGCAGTGAGTAAAGAAAGAAAGAAAAATGCCTAAATGTATTTATTATTATTATAAATGACTCCCAAATCGATCACACTCCTAACAGACCCGACTGTCTCTACTCTGACTTTCCAAGTCTCCTGAACCCTACAACCTGGCAAAGTGATTGCACTTGTGTTCCACCAGGCACACTAGAAAATCCATCACACAAATAATTCAACTTACAAAATAGACCCCTTTGAAAGCAAGTCAGTTTCTCCCCCATTGGAATTTCAGTTAACACTGAGGGCTGAACATTAGGTCAGAAGTCTGTTTCCAGAAATGCTGGAGCAATTGAAATGTTCCCTCTCTTTGTAAAGCTTTAAGTGATTTACATAATACATATGATACATTTTTCAACACCCAGTCTGACTTCCCAATGAGTGGAGGAGTAATAATATTCTATCTACAGTTTGGAAGGCTCCCACGTCGAGCATGTTGTATTGTTATTAATGGTCTGCTATTGAATGCTCTGTGCTATTTGCAGATTTTCTTTGGCCAACCTGCCCAACAATTCTAAATGTTAGAAATATCGAACTAAACCTTTGGTGTCTTCTTTTCAGACCACTCTGGGGGAACATTATAAAAGCCATCAAAAAAACTTATCTGAACACTTCTCTTTGAAAACAGTAAGTGGAATTCATAAAAATAAATAACATTATTATGAATTTCACTTACTGTTTAAGAGAAGTGTTCAGGACACTAGAGAATATTATACAATTCTTCAGGAACTATAAAAAAAAATACTTTTACTGATATTCCATTCCAGTCTCTAAAGAAATTCCTCTTTTTTTTTTTTTTTTTTCTGTGTGCTGCTGAAACTTTCTCTGCCCTTTAAAAATCATAGCTGTCACAGGAAAAAGAAAACTATCAGGGAGTGAGATTCAATCCCTCCCCTATGCAATTTTATGCATTTCCAATGTGCATGGAAAAGTATGGTGGCCCATTGAAGTGCATTTTTGATCATGTTTACCCGATCACGGGCCCAGGATAGTGTTTACACCGTAAGTTCTTAAAGGGTTAACTCAAACAATACAGCTGGCAATGACTGCCAGATGACTCACCCTTTTGGTTCTTGCAAAATAATCTTGTCTTTGGTGAATTTTCGTGATCAATGGTGTGCGATTTTAAATAAATGCTTCATTGATCTGATGACTTTGATCACTGAACAACTAAAAAAGACACAATTGAAATTCAAACGACACTAGGTGCAACTCGCCTCTCATTACAAGAAGAGGTAAAGGAAACTGATAAGCTCAATTAAGTATTGTTTACAAACAATGAGCTACTTGATACATTTGTTGTTGACCTAAAGGAGAAGAAAATTAGAAAATTCAAATGTGATCAAAATATTACAAAAATAATATATATTTCTGTTGAAAGAGTGGTTCTAATAGAGCTAATTTCCAAGACTCCTATCATATGAAGAAGAGACCACATTAATTTACATGAGCTCACATTCATTCCTGCTCGTCAGACCTCCTTTCCACAGACAGTGGATCTTCTGCAGCAACTGCTCTTTATTTAAAAAAAAAGGAATAGACCACAGTGAATGTCGAGGTCGATTTTGGGGAGAAAACACAGCTGATGGGGCAAAAAGAAGAATTATTCCAGGAACGAGACCCATTCACGAGCCTATACCAATGAACTGAATGTGTTTAACCTGTCATGTAAGATTCTCCTTTGCATTGAAGCATTTTAGATAAGGGGTTAACATGTGTCCCTACTTCCATAATGAATGACTTTGTGACTAAAGTTGATATGTTTAAATTTCTCAGGGTTACAGGTTATATCTACAATGACATATTGATAGTGCAAGGATAGTGCATTAGCTGAGGTTCCACAATGTGGTGCTTAGGTCAGGCAAATCCAATGCATAGTAGGAGGGGTAGATCAAGAGAACTGCAAGTGCAGTATAAACAAGTCGATATTGAGGAGGCGGAGAAAAGCAGTGACAGACGGAGTAGTCCTGAAGTTCTCTGGCAGCTGGTTCCACCACAGAGGGGCTAGGGAAGACAGAGGGGCTGTACACCAACTCCTCCCACAGCAAGGCAATGGAAACACTTGTTTAGCAGCCCAATGGTGAACTTCACAACAGACCTGGTTTGCAGGTGTGCCTTACTGAATGGGTGAAAGTGGCCAATAATCATTATGACAAACTCCTGGGGCAAAACCAATCTTTTGGCCTAGGCCTAGGCCCCCCGAAGCTCTGGTTCGTGCTCTCAGGTGCATTCAGAACTATTTTGGACCACTTTCAGAAGCAAATTTGAACTTGACTTTGTAGAAAAAGAAATTCAGAATAACAAACATAGTTTTTAAAATGCAGTGTTAGCTCCAGGACTTACTGATTGAGGGCCAGTTTGGCTCCCTGAAGAACAACAACAAATTAAAATTTTAAAACAAAGTTTTCTTTGAGTATTCAGTCAGTAAGAATGATGTCTTTTGCAATTACCGTGAGAAAAAAACTGGTAAAAACAAGGTGTCCCTACATTAAATAAGTCACTTTTTGCAGCTGTTGTGCAGAAGATCCTTCTTTTATTTTCATGTCTGAACTTTGCCAGGGCCTTCCCATAATCAAACCCCTTCCTATGACAAGGAGGTTATTCAGTCTGTCACGTGCCAGTCTGTTCCTGAGGGCTGTCTCAATACATATTGAGCCCTGAGCCCCTCTACAACAAGACTTAGAGACACATATATATTTCCAAATGACATGATAAACCCCACTGTAAAAATGAAGTACAATAGATAAAAACAAAGATATAAAATTGACCACGCAATCTGTATTGTTAATATGTGAGGTAATGTTATTAGAAAAAGCATTAGAGTTAGCTAAAATAAATACATAAACAAAATATAATGCATCATAGCCCCACAAATTACATATTAACGTACATTATTTATATAATTTATAATCAAGAATGTTTTTGTAGAACTTTTGAAACATATAAAAGTAAACATGTAGTTTGTTTTATAAATGATGGCTGTGGAGCTGTGGTTTTCATCAAACTAAACAACAAATATTATGCATTTCTCACATTCTCTCACTCTGTCAGCCCATTGCTACTCTTCTGTTCTCTTTCGCTCCCTCCAGTTCAGAACTAATCAATCAGAAATCAACTGATCAGACACGCATGACTATGTTTGAGTCTGGCAAACTGTGTTTCATTACCTGCTAGAGCATTTTCGTCATTGTGGTATCGCTATCACCGTCATTCTCAAGAACAGCATTTTGGTCCAAGGTAGATTAACTTTGACACCTGACTGTAAATGTTTTTTTTTTTTTGTAGAAAAATTATTTCCGTTACATGAGAGTAGGTGTTAAAGCTTCATGCTGATTTAAACTCGGCTCTCGCTAAGATAAACACCAACTAAGACGTAGCTTTATTAAACTAATTTAGTTTAGTAAACTCATGTGAGCCATCTGCATCTCCATCCATTTGCGTTTCTTTCCATCTGATGATGTAGATATCCTTTTGCCTGGTGTTGATGGCTGAAGTGTAATGCTGGCTCCAGGGATCAGCTTATTTTGCCTCCCCAGCACAGACAACAGCTGTGATGCTGGCTCCGGGGATCAACCCAGTGCGGTCTCCACAGCTCATTAGCATGACAACCGTCTGGATTGAGCTAAGTAGGGTACATCTCTGGGGTCTTCAAGTGGGCACCTTCCATCCTTGGTGTTTCGTTGACTAGCCCACGACACCTCAAGAGGGCTCGACAGTGATTCTGGTGACCTATCATCACCCCCCTCCATCCCCCACTCAACTCAGCCCAGCTTACTTACCAATACATAGCGTTGCTTTCTTTCTATTGTGTTTGAGATCCCCAGCCAGAAACTTTTCGTCTTAACCACAGCCAGTTGCTGCTCCTTTGTGCTGCTTCAGATAAGTTCTTCACTGTGTGACGCCAACTCTTGGACAATGAACCAGACATCTCTTTGAAACCGGGTTGTCGAATGTGCCACAAATCCTCGACAAGCCACCTCCACTGGGTAAACAAAGACTCGCCATCCTCGCTGTTCCACTTCAGCAGCTAGTTGAGCATAGCGAAGTTTTTTCCTCTCATACGTCTCATCCACAGCATGACCCCCCCACGGCACTGTTAACTCTACCAGATGAACAAGGCGTGCTGATCCAGACTACAAGACAATGCCTGGTTAAAGGTTAGTGGTGGCAATCTCAGGTGGAAAAATAAGCTGTTGACCAACATCTGCCAGCATTTTCCCGTCTCTAACAGCTTCCAGTTGTCCTGTGTGAGGCTTGGTTTTATCACCTTTTCTTGGTGGTTGCTCTCCTGGATGGAGGAATACTGTCTTTTGTGTGTAATGCTTTAATGGAACTGGTGGCAACTTATTGGTCAGGATATGCTTGTCTCCAATGCTAAGGCCAAACATCACAGCACCTGGTTGTGACGCCAAGTAAACCATCCTTGGCTAAGACCCACCTCATATCCTGTTAAAATGTGCCTTAATGTTGTAGGCGATGAACACAAAGGACATGAGTGATCCTCACCTACCCAGAGGGTTAGGTTCTGTGGTAATGGGAGAAAATCATATATTGATCTCATGAGGAAAGTGATCCTGCTCTATTCCATTGTCCATAGGCCTTGCCAGCCGATCTTGCGTTGCTCCACACTCTCCCATCTCATCCATTCTCCTTGCTTCACCTAAGAAACAGCCTTTACACACCTCCTGCTTTGCACCTCATTGACTACCAGCTTCCTCCGTTGAGCTGGGGTTGCCTTGTGCCATGTAGGAGGAGCTGAACTGAGACCCCCCCCCTCCATTCTGAACTTGCCCCATAATATTACCAATTCGAAGGCCAGCCTTAGCATCTTCCACAGCTTTCTTTGCCATCCACTTTCTTCAGTTTTCAACACAGGTGCTGCCTCCCTTACACATTTGTTGCATGAATCTACTGATGTCATTTCCAGTCGGACCTTGGTGCACCTAAACTCCTCGGTTAGACCAGAGACTGGTAGCTGCAGTATTCCTTTACCATAAAGTCCCACTCTGCTGAAGCAGAGTGGAACTCCCAACCATTTCCTGATGTACAAACTGATTAAAGCGTCCAGCTTCTCAATTGTTGTCAAGGAAACCTTGTACAGTCAGTGGCCACACAAACACAAACTTGGTAAAAACATTGTGTTGCTGTCCTCATCAAAAGTCAGGTTTCTGCAACCATTTGTGTTGAAAATGGTGCTTGCTTTTATCACAGTATAAGCTATTTCTACATGAATCATATGAATGGATCTAGGAGAGGCCATTTTGATGGAATTCTGTCAAGAGACAGAACACTTACGCCCATGTTACTGTACCACTCCTGAGATTGGGTCATTTGGTGCTGTTAGGGGTCAGCAGCCAGGTCTGTAAAAGACAACCACAAGGGAAAAAAGGATATTAAGCATAAATAAGACACAAAAAGCACACAACTAAACAATATTTAATTATTTAACACTCACCAAGAACCCAGTTCATTAGCTGCACTCTTGTATCCACGGTTGCACTGGGACAGCAAGAGGCTATCATGCGTTGACCCTGGGAACCTGGGTGAGACAATGTGCTGTGTGTCCTTGACAGTCCACGACCACCTACACATTCAAGAAGTGAAACCACTGCCTTTTCATTTAGATATAGTGATCGCTGGAGGTTCAATTTTGTTCCATGGGGAATGTTTACCTTTTGTATCATATTTGCTAATATCTGTACCACTTGCGTATTTACAAGCGTTTTCTCCCTTTAATAATGAGACTGTACTCTTCCTTGAGACTGTGGAGTGTTTTTCCTTTTGGGGCTACCCTTTGTTGTAGCCTGTTTCTTTTCTCTCTTGAAGTCTTGCTGTCTGTTTAAAATGTATCTCCATAAATATTTACTTTTATAGAAACTTTATATATCCCCTCAAGCCCAAGTCTACACAAATAACATTTCAGAAATATCCCCTTTGCCAAGACAATCTCTGATGCATATTTAAAATGTTAAATTACATCACATGATACATTCTTTTTGTCGTTGCTGGAAAACAAATAACATATGGACTGAATCTTAAAGCTGGCTGTCCTCCATATTCCAGACTCTTTCGGAAAATTTCTATTCCCTCTACTGCCTTTGTGATACAGTTCTAATGTGATACCCCCTGGGCTTGTTGGCAATGTTCTCCTCACTTATTCTAGAGAAGCTAATCCTGCACAACTGGAAATCAAGCCCAACTCCTAAAATCAACAGTGGGAAAACGTAATGCTTTACTATTTCAATATTCAAGTGTTTGGCAGAAGATGAAAACTAAATTCCTGTTTGATAAGGTTTGGGACAAGAGACTGTGGGCCCAATTTAATTAAAACTTTCACCATGCAATACTCGACCTACGGTTGAAATGGAAACCCCAGTCCCACTTGCAGCCAGTTCACTTTAAATATCTTTGGCAGTCAATCTCAAATTGATATTAACCTTCCTCACAATTCTTCTACATATTCTTGGTGAAAGAACCTTCTTTCTTCCAGACCGAGGGAGAGTTGTGACAGTACCATGAGTCTTGTACTTCTTGATAATAGAAAGAATAGTTGAAATTGGGATACTCAAATGTTTGGGAATCTTCTTGTATCATTCTCCAGCTTTATGGCAGTAAATAATGTTTTGCCTAAGGTCTTCAGATAGCTCTTTACTTTTTCCCATATTGACTTATTAGTAATGACAGCAATCATCCTATGCCTAACCCTTTTATACTCTCTAAGAATGTTCACCTACAATCCAGCATTTTCCAGACTTTTCTGGAATTAGGTTCTGCATTATCACATTGAAATGTCTAGCACCTTATAGACAATATTATCATATCATCAAAGGGTATGAAAACTTTTGAATTGGCATATATTTTTGGGGAGTTTTGCAAAAAACTTGCTGAAATAAATAATTGTAGACATCTATTCCTTGTAACTTAGTTTCCTCATCCACAAAAGCAAAACTTTTGCTACAAAAGATTTTTTTTTCTAAAATTCTTTGTTTTCGAGAAATTTGTAGAAATTTGAAATTTTCGTTGGGGTATGTTAACTATTGATTACAGCTGGATATTTTCGGGCTGTGTACATACTTAAATTTCCCAAGTCATTCCTTTTGTTTACGCTGTCAGGTATTGTTTGAAACTGAATCAATGACTTTTCTAAGTTGATGTCCCTCCTTAGTAGAGAGGTCAATTTAACCCACAGGTACACAAATCATTCTGCACAACCAACACCCTGTCGTGTCTTAGTGCTTACATAATTAAAGGGCCGGTAGCCCATGTTCTATTGTCTTCAACAGACCTTTGAAAGAAAATAAAACAATGCCAATGGTTTCAGTCCCTTCTCCAGAGTCCCAATGCCCCTGAGCAATCCCTTATATACAGCCAGCCAAAGGTTTTGCTTCCCCCTATAGAATTAATTGATTTACTTCAAGTCGAATGAAACTTGGTGAATAATGTCACGTTAACATATTGAATTACATATCGGTTTGTAGTTTTCTATATACTAAACAAAAACAAATTGAAAAATGTGACACTTCAAAATCCTAAAATGAAATACTGTGCTACAGTAATCTTCTCCTAAGAGAACACCCCTTGGGTTGCAAGCGAGTGTTCTCTTAGCCGAAGTGACCACCAGACACAATATGAATCAATAATAAATAAATACACATGAATTACTTGTCATGATGCATGTGCATCAACATATGAAATGAACAGAATAAGAGAAAAACAATAGCAAGTGTTTGTTAATAAACTATAATAATAAAGTAACAAACAAACTGATGGTAATAAACTAACTGTTAAACTAAATTTAACACAGCACCCCTACACACATGAAAAAATACAGCAGCACCTCTAGATTAATTATGAATACCTGTACAGGCACAATATTGAAGACATGCACAACATTAAACAGAATGGTGAAGCAACTACCAGAACAGAAAACACCAAATTGCTCGGCGACTTGTGTTTGATTCAGGTTTTTTTCAAGAGCACTAACAATTTCCAACTTCTTGTAGTAAGCTGTGCGTTTCGGCGTCTGTTTACATGCCATTTTTCTGCAATGAAGTGCACTCATGGAAATCAGAATAAAAACCGAGGCAATATTAAATTGAATAAAATATTTGAATTTAAGTTTGATGATGACGAGTTAACAGGTTACAAAACAGTACTGCATCAGTTGCGAAAGAATCGCTAGTGGTGCCGAAAAGGTGCTCTTTTAAGCGACCTTCTGTTCCTTTAGGCAGAGCATTTACAGTGGGAAAAAATTAGTAAAAGCAAAAACTTAGCCGAAGTGTTCTCTTAGGAGGTGTTCCTATAAGCAGAGACTACTGTACTATTATGGCTTCTGCTAGACTCATTCTGGAGTTTCTTTGACTACATGAATGTTGTGGCCAGTTCATTTACATACCTTGCTCACAGGTGGAACTGCAGACTACACATATTTCTAGGATACTGAAAAGAAAACAGTTATGATGCTGTAAGATTATTTTGTTATTGTTACCAAGAAATGCAGGATCAATAAGTATTTCAAAGTTAGGTTGACATTTATATTTACAAAATTAATAAGTAATATAAAATATGTTAATATAACATCAGTATTGCACTTAATAAAATAATAATAAAACATGAAAATACTTACTGTTAAAGGCTAATAAGTCAATTAAATCTCCTGTTAGCTTTAAGCTTGCTTTGCAGTATTGCTTTGCATTGTAACTGTTTATATAAAGTAATTGAAGGGTTTTGAATTCAATAAGACAATAATTATAATAGTTATAAAATGGACTGTTACAATGCTGCATGATGATTGGCCCATCAGTGTTCCAAGCCGTTACAATATCCAGCACAATGTCACAATTAGGAACTACTTAGGATCAAAGGCAAATCACTGCAACTCTGCTAACGACGTATTACTGCGTCACCAAAATGAAAGAGAACACCTGTCAAAATACCAGCTGTCATGGAAGACACTGAAGACATCAAGATGTCTTTTCATATCTTCCAGGTTTTATACATTAACACTACGAATCAGTTTGCTATTTTAAACAAGACGTTGTTTTGGTATTTGTAGTACACAGGGCTGGTGCTAGGATTCACTGGGCCCTGGTGCAGTGTGAAGTAGAACCCCCCCCCCCCCCCCCCCCCCCCCCCCAAAAAAAAAAAACACAAAAAAAAACACTCAACCTAAAATAAATCTAATTGAAGTTTTGTTCCAAAAATTAATACAAATCATGTGTGATTTTGGGGGGATTCAACGTCAGTTTATTTAGCTGCACAGGTTTATGTTTCATGATTTCAACTCTTAGCTCTTTGGTACAAAAGTCAGGCCAAGTAGCTGGATCATACAAATCATATAAAGGTGACTGACTGGGTACTGGGTTTACAATACATGATTCAGTAGCTTGTATTTGCTGTTGTTGTACATTTCCAAAATCTGATGTCTCTGATTGTGACAGGCTGGCGAGTGGATAGAGGCCCAGAGACAGACTGCAGTTCAAAAAAATAACTATTTTATTATAAATAAACAAAAATAAAGTGCACAAGGGCAAAATAACAGGTACTCAAACACAAATAAAGCAAAAACAAAACTCACAAAAATAAAGTTTCCAGGCTGGGCAATGCCTTCACTGGATTTAGAAAATTCAAAAAACCACAAAACAAACACCAACCTGCTTCCTCAGCTCCCTTCTCCCAAATGAGAAGCTGAGGCCTCCTTTTATATCAGGTGGCTGGGCGCTGATTGATCGTTAATCAACCTAATCAACTAATCAACCCCAGCCACCTGAACATAATAAACCCAGGCAGGCAGGGGAAGTTAACCCCATCCCTGCCAATTTAAAAGGGCAGAGCTTTGCTCTGCCACACACCTCCCCCCATGTACAACGTACACCGGCCGCAATCGGCCAACTCCCCCCTTCCCCCCCCCCCCCCCCCCCCCCCCCCCACCCTCCTCCCCCCAAGAGTCCAATTATGTCCCTTGGGTGGGCTGTTATGGTGGGTGGTGGTGGGCGGGGTTGATGTCGGAGCCCCCAAGCCTTCTTTGGTTGAGGGGGCCCCGAATGTCCAAGGTAGCATGGCGACGGCGGCCCGGCTCCCTCTGGTGGCGGAGGCGGCGACGGCGGCCCGGCTCCCTCTGGTGGCGGAGGCGGCGACGGCGGCCCGGCTCCCTCTGGTGGCGGAGGCGGCGACGGCGGACCGGCTCCCTCTGGTGGCGGAGGCGGCGACGGCGGACCGGCTCCCTCTGGTGGCGGAGGCGGCGACGGCGGCCCGGCTCCCTCTGGTGGCGGAGGCGGCGACGGCGGCCCGGCTCCCTCTGGTGGCGGAGGCGGCGGCGGCGGCCCGGCTCCCTCTGGTGGCGGAGGCGGCGGCGGCGGCCCGGCTCCCTCTGGTGGCGGAGGCGGGGCGGCGGCCCGGCTCCCTCTGGTGGCGGAGGCGGCGGCGGCGGCCCGGCTCCCTCTCTGGCTCTGAGAGCGGCGGCGGCTCCTCCTCCCTCTCGGGCTCTGAGAGCGACGGCAGATCCTCCTCCCTCTCTGGCTCTGGGAGCGACGGAGGCTCCTCACCCCTCTCTGGCTCTGGGAGCGACGGCGGCTCCTCACCCCTCTCTGGCTCTGGGAGCGACGGAGGCTCCTCCTCCCTCTCTGGCTCTGGGAGCGACGGCAGATCCTCCTCCCTCTCTGGCTCTGGGAGCGACAGCAGATCCTCCTCCCTCTCTGGCTCTGGGAGCGACGGCAGATCCTCCTCCCTCTCTCTGGCTCTGGGAGCGACAGCAGATCCTCCTCCCTCTCTGGCTCTGGGAGCGACAGCAGATCCTCCTCCCTCTCTGGCTCTGGGAGCGACGGCAGATCCTCCTCCCTCTCTGGCTCTGGGAGCGACAGCAGATCCTCCTCCCTCTCTGGCTCTGGGAGCGACGGCAGATCCTCCTCCCTCTCTGGCTCTGGGAGCGACAGCAGATCCTCCTCCCTCTCTGGCTCTGGGAGCGACAGCAGATCCTCCTCCCTCTCTGGCTCTGGGAGCGACAGCAGATCCTCCTCCCTCTCTGGCTCTGGGAGCGACGGCAGATCCTCCTCCCTCTCTGGCTCTGGGAGCGACGGCAGATCCTCCTCCCTCTCTGGCTCTGGGAGCGACGGCAGATCCTCCTCACCCCTCTCTGGCTCTGGGAACGACGGCAGCTCCTCACCCCTCTCTGGCTCTGGGAGCGACGGCAGCTCCTCACCCCTCTCTGGCTCTGGGAGCGACGGCTCTGCCCGAGCCCCTCCGACGGCAGCTCCCTCCCCCTCTCTGGCTCTGGGAGCGACGGCAGCTCCTCACCCCTCTCTGGCTCTGGGACGACGGCAGCTCCTCACCCCTCTCTGGCTCTGGGGACGACGGCAGCTCCTCACCCCTCTCTGGCTCTGGGGACGACGGCAGCTCCTCACCCCTCTCTGGCTCTGGGAGCGACGGCAGCTCCTCACCCCTCTCTGGCTCTGGGGACGACGGCAGCTCCTCACCCCCCTCTCTGGCTCTGGGAGCGACGGCAGCTCCTCGCCCCTCTCTGGCTCTGGGAGCGACGGCAGCTCCTCGCCCCTCTCTGGCTCTGGGAGCGACGGCAGCTCCTCGCCCCTCTCTGGCTCCCGGGAAGGCGGCTCACCCCTCTCTGGCTCTCGGGAAGGCGGCTCACCTCTCTTTATTGGAGTGACCGGTGGATCTCCCATGTCTACCGCCAGGTAATTAACCACCATGAGGGCAACCTCTGGGAAGGACGCCGGGTGGTGTTGTTCCTCCCACTGTTCCCACCTCTCCCCATCTCGACGCCACAGCGTGTTGATAACTATGGGGAGATCGTGGACGAGGTCTGCCTCAGGGTGCATCAACCAGTCCCAGATCTCCTGGGACGGTGGTGAAGGTGGTGGTGCTGGAGGTAGTGGGGTGGCCCCTGATGCCCGGGGTGAACACGGCACCTCTTCCTGGGCCTGGTTGTAGGGGCATCCTGCCCAGTTGTGGCCGTCCTCCTCACACCGGCCACACCAGTTTGCCGGTGGCACGTCTGGGCAGGACCGCCAACGATGGTCCTCCTTCCCACACCAGGAACACCAGGGGAAGAGGCTGGCCGGGTCCTCCAGCGGTGGCTGCAGCAGCTTACATTTCTTCAGCTGCTGCTTGTCCTGCCTTTTCCACTGTCTGCTCTTCTTTCCCATTTTTTTTTTTTTCAAAAAAAAAAAATAAATACTGCTCTGAGCCTCTAGGTGGCGCTATCCCACTTCTGACACCAAATGTGACAGGCTGGCGAGTGGATAGAGGCCCAGAGACAGACTGCAGTTCAAAAAAATAACTATTTTATTATAAATAAACAAAAATAAAGTGCACAAGGGCAAAATAACAGGTACTCAAACACAAATAAAGCAAAAACAAAACTCACAAAAATAAAGTTTCCAGGCTGGGCAATGCCTTCACTGGATTTAGAAAATTCAAAAAACCACAAAACAAACACCAACCTGCTTCCTCAGCTCCCTTCTCCCAAATGAGAAGCTGAGGCCTCCTTTTATATCAGGTGGCTGGGCGCTGATTGATCGTTAATCAACCTAATCAACTAATCAACCCCAGCCACCTGAACATAATAAACCCAGGCAGGCAGGGGAAGTTAACCCCATCCCTGCCAATTTAAAAGGGCAGAGCTTTGCTCTGCCACACTGATTCACATCATTCCTCCAGGCAAGTCTATTATGGAAAATTGGGGTCTGATGTAGGAGTTCACACATAGAATTAAAGTTAGCTAATAGGGCTAATAGTGTTTATTTTTTTTCAGAAGTATTTGTGATTATATACCTTGTTAGTAAACATTTTGTTATAACCTTTATAAACAGCAGCTGTGAAAGAAATGCCCCCCTATTACACTGACCTATTATAAAGTTTCACACTGAGTCCCGCCTACGTAGCTCTGATTTGATCACACTATGTAACAAAATTTTTTTTCCTGGGTAGTAAGTGTTATTTCCTAATTGCTTATGCTTCAAAAGTATAGAAAATGGCTACTATTCCCCACAAACTTTGCTTTTGTTACCAGGACAGTGATATTTTGAAGTGTACCTATTTCCAATGAGAAAACAGGCAAATTTGTGTCTTTTCGTTCACATAAAGTCAGAAAAAAACAACATATGAATCCAAATTAACATGTATTTATACTAAAGTAATACAAAAATGACTACAAAAGATTTAGAAGTGAGTAGTTTTTCGAGATTTACGATTATACTGTAAATCACTTTCACGAATCAGCCCCCAAATGTAGTCTCACATCATTTACTCGTTATACTGTCCTTGGTAGCGGCGTTCAAAGTCCAGTATATCCTGGTGGAAGCGCTTGCCTTGCTCCTCCAAGTACGCTCCCATGTTCTCCTTGAATTTATCAAGATGAGCATCAAGGATATGGACTTTGAGGGACATCCTACAGCCCACTGTGCCGTAGTTCTTCACCAGAGTCTCAAACAGCTCCACATAGTTTTCGGCCTTGTGATTGCCCAGGAAGCCCCAAACCACTGCGACAAAGCTGTTCCAAGCCGCTTTCTCCTTACTAGTGAGCTTCTTGGGAATTCATTGCACTCCAGGATCTTCTTTATCTGTGGTCCGACAAAGACACCGGCTTTGACCTTTGTCTCAGACAACTTAGGGAAGAAGTCTTGAAGGTACTTGAAGGCTGCCGACTCCTTATCTAGAGCTCTGACAAATTGTTTCATAAGGCCCAATTTGATGTGCAGTGGTGGCATCAGCACCTTCCGGGGGTCCACCAGTGGCTCCCACTTGACGTTGGTCCTTCCCACAGAGAACTCGGTCCGCTGTGGCCAGTCCCACCTGTGGTAGTGCGCCTTGGTGTCCCTGCTGTCCCAAAGGCAAAGATAGCAGGGAAACTTGATAAAACCGCCTTGGAGACCCATCAGGAATTCTACCATTTTGAAGTCTCCCAGTCGTACTCATTATACTTCAAGGCGGCAGCTGGAACTAAACTGAACTGGTGGGCTTAAGGCCCCTGTATTTATACTACTATTTATATTACTGGAAAGTTCTAGAAAGTTCTAGAAGTTACTCCAAGTTTACTCAGCACTGAATCTATCTGGAATGTTCTGGAAAATAGGTAAATTTCAAAATATCACTGTCCTGGTCACAAAAGCAAAGTTTGTGGGGAATAATAGCCATTTTCTATACTTGTGAGGCATAAGAAATTAGGAAATAATACTTACTACTCAGGAACCAAAAAAAAAAATAATAATTTGTTACACGGTGTAATGTGT